>NC_079198.1:12836061-12996875 GCF_029499605.1 Hyla sarda | reverse complement strand
GCTGGCGCGCGCGCGCCCTAGAGAGCGGAGCCGCGCGCGCCAGCACATGACAGCAGGGGACCGGGACGGGTAAGTGACCTGGGATGCGATTCGCGAGCGGGCGCGTCCCGCTGTGCGAATCGCATCCCCAACGGCCATGACAGTGCGGCGCTCCCGGTCAGCGGGACCGACCGGAGCGCTGCAGGGAGACAGACGCCGTGAGCGCTCCGGGGAGGAGCGGGGACCCGGAGCGCTAGGCGTAACAGTACCCCCCCCCCTTAGGTCTCCCCTTCTCTTTGTCCAGTAACTGCCTCCCCTGGGATGAGGACACCGGGAAAGAATGGAGGGTTTCCTCAACGGCAGGCAGTACAGCAGGAGTGGGAATGGGGAGGGAGGGCAGAGGGCGAGGCCTGGCACGGGGCAGTGTGACACCAGGACGGGGGCCATGGGGTGGCACAGAGGCTTGCCTGACGGGACTGGGAGGGGGGGAGAGGCACTTCCTGTGGCAGGCAGAGTCCCAGTTCCTGATCTCCCCGGTGGTCCAATCAATGGTGGGGGAATGAAGCCGGAGCCAAGGCAGACCGAGGAGAACCTCAGAGGTACAGTTGGGGAGAATGAAGAATTCAATCCTCTCAAGGTGGGGTCCAATAGACATGAGGAGGGGCTCTGTGCGGTAACGCACGGTGCAGTCCAATCTGGCTCCGTTGACCGCGGAAATGTAGAGCGGCTTGACGAGACGGGTCACCGGGATGCTGAATTTATTAACAAACGACTCCAAAATAAAATTTCCTGAGGCACCGGAGTCCAAGCAGGCCACGGCTGAGAGGGAGGAGCAGGCTGAAGAAGAAATCCGCACGGGTACCGTGAGACGTGGAGGAGCAGACATAGAACCAAGAGACGCCACACCCACGTGAGCTGGGTGCGTGCGTGCGTTTCCCAGGCGTGGAGGACGGATAGGGCAATCCACCAAGAAATGCTCGGTACTGGCACAGTAAAGACAGAGATTTTCTTCCCTGCGGCGATTCCTCTCTTCCTGGGTCAGGCGAGACTTATCCACTTGCATGGCCTCCTCGGCGGGAGGCCCAGGCGTAGATTGCAACGGATACTGTGGGAGAGGTGCCCAGAGATCTAAGTCTTTTTCCTGGCGGAGCTCTTGGTGTCGCTCAGAAAAACGCATGTCAATGCGGGTAGCTAGATGGATGAGTTCTTGCAGATTGGCAGGAATCTCTCGTGCGGCCAGCACATCCTTGATGCGACTGGATAGGCCTTTTTTAAAGGTCGCGCAGAGAGCCTCGTTATTCCAGGATAATTCTGAAGCAAGAGTACGGAATTGTACGGCATACTCGCCAACGGAAGAATTACCCTGGACCAGGTTCAACAGGGCAGTCTCGGCAGAAGAAGCTCGGGCTGGCTCTTCGAAGACACTCCGGAGTTCAGTGAAGAAGGCCTGGACTGTGGCTGTGGCAGGATCATTGCGGTCCCAGAGCGGTGTGGCCCAAGACAAGGCCTTTCCTGAAAGAAGGCTCACTACGAACGCCACCTTAGACCGTTCTGAAGGAAACAAGTCCGACATCATCTCCATATGCAGGGAACACTGAGACAAAAATCCACGGCAGAGTCTGGAGTCCCCATCAAATTTGTCCGGCAGGGACAAGCGGAGGCTAGGAGCGGCCACTCGCTGCGGAGGAGGTGCAGGAGCTGGCGGAGGAGATGGTTGCTGCTGTAGCAGGGGCAGAAGTTGCTGTAACGTGGCGGTCAACTGCGACAGCTGCTGTCCTTGTTGGGCAATCTGCTGCGATTGCTGAGCGACCACCGTGGTAAGGTCAGCGAGACTTGGCAGGGGCACCTCAGCGGGATCCATGGCCGGATCTACTGTCACGATTCGGCTTCCAGGTAGTGGATCCTCTGTGCCAGAGAGGGATTGGCGTGGACCGTGCTAGTGGACCGGTTCTAAGCCACTACTGGTTTTCACCAGAGCCCGCCGCAAAGCGGGATGGTCTTGCTGCGGCGGTAGTGACCAGGTCGTATCCACTAGCAACGGCTCACCTCTCTGGCTGCTGAAGATGGGCGCGGTACAAGGGAGTAGGCAGAAGCAAGGTCAGACGTAGCAGAAGGTCGGGGGCAGGCGGCAAGGTTCGTAGTCAGGATGGGTAGCAGAAGTTCAGGTACACAGGCTTTGGACACACTAAACGCTTTCACTGGCACAAGGCAACAAGATCCGGCAAGGGAGTGCAAGGGAGGAGACTAGATATAGCCAGGGAACAGGTGGGAGCCAATTAAGCTAATTGGGCCAGGCACCAATCATTGGTGCACTGGCCCTTTAAGTCTCAGAGAGCTGGCGCGCGCGCGCCCTAGAGAGCGGAGCCGCGCGCGCCAGCACATGACAGCAGGGGACCGGGACGGGTAAGTGACCTGGGATGCGATTCGCGAGCGGGCGCGTCCCGCTGTGCGAATCGCATCCCCAACGGCCATGACAGTGCGGCGCTCCCGGTCAGCGGGACCGACCGGAGCGCTGCAGGGAGACAGACGCCGTGAGCGCTCCGGGGAGGAGCGGGGACCCGGAGCGCTAGGCGTAACAGGAGCAGTATTATAGTAGTTATATTCTTGTATATAGGAGCAGTATTATAGTAGTTTTATACTTGTATATAGGAGCAGTATTATAGTAGTTATATTCTTGTATATAGGAGAAGTATTATAGTAGTTATATTCTTGTATATAGGACCAGTATTATAGTAGTTATATATTTTTGTATATAGGAGGCGGTATTATAGTAGTTATATTCTTGTATATAGGACCAGTATTATAGTAGTTATATTCTTGTATATAGGAGGCAGTATTATAGTAGTTTTATACTTGTATATAGGAGCAGTATTATAGTAGTTATATTCTTGTATATAGGAGAAGTATTATAGTAGTTATATTCTTGTATATAGGACCAGTATTATAGTAGTTATATATTTTTGTATATAGGAGGCGGTATTATAGTAGTTATATTCTTGTATATAGGGGCAGTATTATATTAGTTATATTCTTGTATATAGGAGAAGTATTATAGTAGTTATATTCTTGTATATAGGACCAGTATTATAGTAGTTATATATTTTTGTATATAGGAGGCAGTATTATAGTAGTTTTATACTTGTATATAGGAGCAGTATTATAGTAGTTTTATACTTGTATATAGGAGCAGTATTATAGTAGTTTTGCTCTTGTACATAATGATGTTGCCATGTTGGCATCCAACGCAGGTGTGAACCTGACCTTCTAAGTATTATGATGTCCACATATGGGAAAATAAAACACCTCACAGTCTACTACAGTGTTGCCCAAGTGCCTCCAGCTGTTTCAAAACTACAACTTCCAGCATGTCCAAACAGCCAACAGCTGTCTGGGCGTGCTAAGAGTTGTAGTTTTGCAACAGATGGAGGCCCCCTGGTTTGAAAACACTGTTCTACTATATGGGTGCATTCACACACACAGGATCTGCTGCGGATTTGAAGCTGTAAAATCCGCAATTGCGAATATGCCGCTGTGGAGTTTACAAGGCAATTCTTACGCATTCTTGACCGCTTTGTAAAATCCGCAACTGTGGATCCGCTGTGTATGTGTGTGAATACACCCTATAAGTTATCATTATCATGTCCTCTGTTCTTGTAGAACTACACGTACTACAGAACCATATATACATATGTGTGTATTGTATATAAACTCTCCTATAGATGTATATTGACAGAAAAATTACCTCACAGTTTACTATATATATATATATATATATATATATATATATATATCAGTGGTCCTCAACCTGCGGACCTCCAGATGTTGCAAAACTACAACTCTCAGCATGCCCGGACAGCCGTTGGCTGTCCGGGCATGCTGGGAGTTGTAGTTTTGCAACATCTGGAGGTCTGCAGGTTGGAGACCACCAATATATATCATCCATATCATGCCGCTTATTGCCAACCATGCATTTTCTGCTCCTGTAGAACTACATGTATTACAATATAAAACACACATATCTACCTACATATATATACTGTATACATATATTCTATTTCCTGCAACAATGAGGCTGTATTAAATATAAATATTATTAAATCATATTATATATATATATATATATATATATATGTATATATAAAATTTACACACATATATATATATATATATACAATTTATGTTAATTTGTTTGACTTTACCCTTTACTTTGTTGCTGTATTCTTTCGTAAGCAGCTATATACATATATATATATATATATATATATATATATATATATACATACATCTCTCTTAAATATTATATCTTAATATGCCAGTTTGCTAGAGGCTGCTTCTGCTCCTATAATGTACTATAGTTATCCGTATTAAAAATGTTCAAATCTTGTCCCGCACTGAGGGCTGCAGCCGCCATTGTGTTGAAGCCAACCAATCCGTGCTAGGGGGCGTGGCCTCATTAGGCGGGAAAGCAGCAGAGAGAAGCTCCGAGACCATTTTGTGAATCTGTGAGGGACAGTGAGAATGTGTGAGGGAGAAAAGTCACCACAGGGAGAGATAAGGAGGAAATAACTACAGGAATATGGTTATCAGGGAGAATACACAGCTATAGGGAGTATTCGTATTTATTTGTATTTGTAAAAAGCTGAGAAACTGCAGCCTGAAACAGGACATATACATGTAATGGAGGGGGCAGAGGATGGACAGGGACAGATTCGATTTTAAGCAGCATTGTATAGGTTGTTTTTAGTTGGTGGTGAGGGATGGTATTAGTATATATATATAAATATATATTATTTATAAATTGCTTCACCCTGTATGTGTCTACACGTCAGTACCTGTGTGGCCCACACATGTTCTTTGCTTTATATTTTAGCAAGATTTTAGTTTTTTAACTTTTCCTTTTTTTTGTTTTTGGACGATTATCCACGTGCAACCATCTTGTGCTGAGTGACCGGACAGTCCTCTGTGCAGTAGTAGTGCAGTGAAAAATAACTTATCCCCTATCTAAAGAATAGGAGATAAGTTATAGATTTGGGGGGGGGATTGGACAGCTGGGACCCCCGCGATCTCCTGAATGGAGCCCTGGCAATCTTCTGGAAGGGGGCGTGCCGAACCCCTGCATGGAGCGTCGACCGACACGCCCCCTCCATAGATCCCATAGATACATGGAGGGGACGTGTTGGTCAAGGCTTCCTGCGGAGGTTGGAACACCCACTTCCTGTGGATAGCCGGGGCCCTGTTCAGGAGATCGCGGGGGTCCCAGCAGTCAGACCCCCTGTGAAAAACCTTGGGGACACGTTGGGGGTGATGTTTCTTCATATTCTAAGTCAGTGTTTCTCAAGTACAGTCCTCAAGTCTTTCACCGGTTAATTCTGGTCAGTGCATCCGGCATCACCACAGTTATGTCACCTGTGAAAGACTAAGTAAATCCTGAAAACATGACCTGCTGAGGGGACTTGAGGATCGCGCTTGAGAAAGTTGTTCCTTTTGGCCTTCTTGTTTGCATTGTTTGGTATGTTCCGTATGTCGGAGTTAGTGGCCCTTAGCAAAACGGTTGTAAAGGGCTTGGTGGTGGATGTGCCTTTGGAGGGGGTCACACTCGGCCATCTTGGTGGGAGCTGGAGAGGGAATTGGAGGCACTTTAAGAGAATGGTGGTCATCGCCTCGGATATACTGGTCATGGTTGAGCTGGAGCATGGTTGGAGGTGAATCCTTGTGAAAATATTTAGGGACAAAGAAGATCGTCCGGCACAAAGCCAATATAGAGAGAGGATGATTTATTGAATAAAAACCGGTGCAGGATAGCAGGACATCACAAAGTGATGCATTTCAGCCTCACGCAGGAGACCTTAAGGAGAACTCCAGAATACAAAATTTGGCCTCCATACTGCCGGCAGTAAAAAAAAATAGATATATACCTTCCCTCGCTCCTCCGGTAACCCGCTCCGGTCTCCGCCGCGATCCTCTTCCTGGTTGCCGGTGATCAGCGAGTCATACTGCACTCACCGACTCGGCCAGTGATAGGCTGAGTGGCAGTGTGACGTTGAAGCGTTCTCACACTGCCGCTCAGCCTATCGCCAGCCGAGTCGGGACTTCGCTGCGGCCGATGATTGGCTGAGTGCAGTATGACTCGCCGACCACCGGCAACAAGGAAGAGGATCGTGGCGGAGACCAGAGCTGGTTACCGGGGGAGCGAAGGAAGATATGTATCCATTTATTTTTTTTACTGCCGGCAGTATGGAGGACAATTTTTGTGTTCTGGAGTTCTCCTTTAATGAGCATGGCCTCCTGTGTGTGGCCAAAATCCGTCACTATGTGATGTCCTGCTATCCCGCACCGGTTTTTATTCAATAAATCATCCTCTTTGAATATGGGCTTTGTGCTGGGCGATCTTCTGTTTAATACTGCATAGGTCCGCGCCAATCCGTGCACTTTGGCAACCAGGAGGTGAGCTGGTGTATCGCTGCTATATAATATTTAGGGACAGTTCAGTCTAAATGAGGTGCCCTTGGGTCAGGCGCTGGACGACTAAGGACAAAGTAGGAGACCTGACGGAGACGAGATGCCTACAAGTGCCCCTCCTGCTAAGGGTGCGTTCGAACGGCCGTCTGTCCCCGATTTTTTTTTATCCCTGTTTTTGGTTCCGTTCTTGCAGGTTATAAACGGATTAAAAATACAGTTTAAAAAAAATCCCTTTCATGTCAATGGGATTTTTTTTACAAACCGTTTACATCCGTTTGCATCCTATGCGCTCATTTCCGTTTTGTTTTTTTTTGACGGCAGAAATAACGGCACATGCAGTATTTTTTCTTCCGTCAAAAAATGGATACAGTAAATTTAACATTGAAGTCTATGGAAAACGGATGAGCCTTTCTTGTCATCCGTTTGCATTCATTTTTTCAATCCGTTTTTTTTTTTTAAATCTGTTTTTACTTCCGAGCATGGTCAGAATAAAAATATTTTTTTTTGGTTTGGTTTATTAACTGAACAATAATGGATGCAAACGGATAACATCCGTTTGCATCCGTTATTTTTTCATTTTTTTAATTTATTTTTGACGGGAGAAGAACGGGACAGGTCTAGACGGCCGTGTGAACGCAGCCTAAGTGGCGTACACTCAGTGATACTTATATATTTTTTTTAATGCACTGTAAAAATGTTACATGGGTTATGTTGTGTGTGTATATATATATATATATATATATATATATATATATGTGTATGTGTGTGTGTGTGTGTGTGTATATATGTATATATATATATATATATATATATATATATATATATTTTTTTTTTTTTTGTCTTGATACTTTATAAAAGTGGGTCTGCTCTGTCCTTTGCACCTTAAAGGGGTACTACGCCCCTTAGACATCTTATCCCCTATCCAAAGGATGTCGCGGGGGTCCCGTAGGGCTGGGCGGTATCACGGTAGTTTTGTAACTTATGGCAGTTCCACAGTATATAACGGTATTCCCCCCACCCCCCCCCCCCCAGAAGCCGGCTTCTTACATGACAGTGCGCTCAACCTATCACCGGCCGAGGCGGAATATCGCTGCGGCCGGTAATAGGCTGATGGCTGTCCATTCCCTAGGAAGCTGGCCCGAACCGACGGGGAAGGTGAGCTAAAGTTTATTTTGTTTATCTTTTGCAGCCCGAGCATAGCTATAGAGTGTCAGCGCCGGCAGGAGGACGAGGAGGGCAGCGCTTGCGGGTGATGTGTGAGTATTTACCTCGATGGGGACAGTGCAGCGATGGGCTGATAATTCATTAATTCCCGAGGGGGAGGGGCCAAACTGGTATTGCGGTATGGAGAAAAATTCACAACGTGCAGGTCTCTCTCTGTGATCTCTCCCGCAGCACCCCCTGTCATCTGGTGCACGGAGCGAACGCTCCGTGCACCAGATGACAGGGGGTGCTGCGGGGGTTGTCAGTGGTGGGACTCCTGCGATTACACATCTTATCCCCTATCTGAAGATGCCTAGGGGCGGAGTACCCCTTTAATGTTTGTGACGTTATCAAGTGATGTAACTTTATAGCCTTTATTGTTTATGATTTTATTATATACACATACATAGTAATTTTTTGCTTAAAGTTTCAAGTCTATAAAACAATCTAGTAATTGCCGTATATTCTTGTACACAGGAGGCATTATTATTATTATTATTGTGTATTCTTAGAACAGATGATCCTTAATGTTTATTTTCTACACACATTATGGTGCAGTAGATGTCACACTTCCTCCTGGGGCCTGGCATAAGCTCTTGTATTATGTCATGTGTCGGGCAGTGCCAGGGCACATGTACCGGAGGGCAGTCCTAGCCCTCACCCATTGTAATAAGCAGTGTCCTTACGGACTGCATGCCTCCAGCCATGTGACCCGCTGAGATTACGGAAACCAATTCATTAATATACATAAGGGCTGATTTGCTATTTATAGTCCTTCCGGCCACCGACATAATAAATTCTAATCTGAACACTTCACACACCGGAGAACTGTACACAGGGCTGTTAATATACGTGGGAAATTGTAAGATAGATATTTAGAAAATTGTCTCTTTATAATTAGGTTTCTATAACAATGCTAGTATACAACAGTGCCCCATTACAATGTTAACATACAAGAGTGCCCCATAACAGCACAAGCACAAGAGTGCCCCATATCAGTACCGGAATACAACAGTGCCCCTTAACAATGCCAGCATAAAACAGTGCCCCATAACAGTACCAGCATACAAGAGTACCCCATAATTCAAGTGTCCTATAACAATGCCAGAATACAACAGTGCCTCATTACAATGCCAGAATACAACAGTGCCCCATTACAATGCCAGAATACAACAGTGCCCCATTACAATGCCAGAATACAACAGTGCCCCATTACAATGCCAGAATACAACAGTGCCCCATTACAATGCCAGCATACAACAGTGCCACGTAACAGTACCAGCATACAACAGTGTCCCGTAACAATGCAATGTCAGGCTGCTGCTTCCAAAGCCGGCAGGATATTGTCATGTATCAAAAGAGGCATGGACTCAAGGGACAGGGACATAATACTCCCCCTTTATAAAGCATTGGTACGGCCTCACCTGGAATATGCTGTTCAGTTTTGGTCGCCTGTTCATAAAAGGGACACTGCGGAGTTGGAAAGGGTGCAGAGACGCACGACTAAACTAATATGGGGCATGGAACATCTTGGCTATGAGGAGCGATTAAAGGAGTTACAATTGTTTAGTCTTGAGAAGAGACGTTTAAGGGGGGATATGATAAACGTATATAAGTATATTAATGGCCCATACAAAAAATATGGAGAAAAACTGTTCCAGGTTAAACCCCCCCCAAAGGACGAGGGGGCACTCCCTCCGTCTGGAGAAGAAAAAGTTTAGTCTCAAGGGGCGACACGCCTTCTTTACCATGAGAACTGTGAATTTATGGAACGGTCTACCTCAGGAACTGGTCACAGCAGGAACAATTAACAGCTTGAAAACAGGATTAGATACATTCCTGGAACAAAATAACTAATGCTTATGAAGAAATATAAAATCCCATCCCTTCCCCAATATCGCGCCACACCCCTACCCCTTAATTCCCTGGTTGAACTTGATGGACATATGTCTTTTTTCGACCATACTAACTATGTAACAATGCCAGCATACAACAGTGTCTCGTAACAATGCCAGCATACAACAGTGTCCCGTAACAATGCCAGCATACAACAGTGTCCCGTAACAATGCCAGCATACAACAGTGACCCATAACAGCACCAGCATACAACAGTGCGCTATAATACAACAGTGTCCCATAACAATGCCAGCATACAACAGTGTCCCATAACAATGCCAGCATACAACAGTGTCCCATAACAATGCCAGCATACAACAGTGTCCCATAACAATGCCAGCATACAACAGTGTCCCATAACAATGCCAGCATACAACAGCGCTCCATAACAATGCCAGCATACAACAGTGCCACATAACAGTACCAGCATACAAGAGTGCCCTATACTACAACAGTGTCCCATAACAATGCCAGCATACAACAGTGTCCCATAACAATGCCAGCATACAACAGTGTCCCATAACAATGCCAGCATACAACAGTGTCCCATAACAATGCCAGCATACAACAGTGTCCCATAACAATGCCAGCATACAACAGTGCCACATAACCGCACCAGCATACAACAGTGCCCCATAACAGCACTAGAATGCAACAGCGCCTGCATGCAATATTGTCCCATAACAGCACCAGCATTGCCCCATAACAATGCCAGCATGTGATAGTGCCCATAACAGCGCCAGGTACAACATTTACCCATAACAGCACCAGCATATGAAAGCTCCTCATAATAGCACCAGAATACAACAGTGCCCCATAACAGCATGCTACAATGCCCCAAAACAATGCCAGCATGCTGTAGTGCCCCATGACAGCATCAGCATGCCACAATGCATCATAACAATGCCAGCATGCAATAGTGCCCATAACAGCATCAGGCAAAACAGCATCACCAGAATAATGCCCCAAAAACAAAGGCATCCTTCAACCATTCCTCTGTTACAGAGCCAGTCTATAACATTTCCTTTATTACAGTGTAGGCGATGATGGTTGCTTGCAGAATTTTATGACATTGTCAGGGCCCATATAGGCAATAGCTACCACCCGACTAACAGCAGCAGAGACCATTCATGCCATGGCAGCCTGTTGCCCCTTAGGATCACTTATACACTGTGTAAAGGACCTTATGATCTTGTTTTCCGCCCGTCACTTGTCACCTCACGAGGTTGTTACTCATAACTGGTAATTTGTTGGGCTTTGTCTGTCTGAGACCTTTGACAATTTGTCTCAGCCTCCAGGCGGCCTCTTCTGTCGCCTTCTGCCCTGTGATCATAAGGCACCACAGGGTGAACAGGATGTTTAGTGACAGGTCACTTAGGTCCCATCCTGTCATTATATGTTCTGCGCAACCAAGTACCAAAAATCTTCCTGTTCACTGTCCGACACACCAAAAGATTGACACCTGAGTTCAAAGAAAATGTCACTAGATGCATTAGATGGGGATTTTAGATGATCTCTTAAAGGGGTACTCCGGCCCTAGACATCTTATCCCCTATCAAAAGGATAGGGGATAAGATATCTGATTGTGGGGGTCCCGCAGCTGGGATCCCCGTGATCTCTGTGCAGCACCCTGCATTCATTTAGATCGCTTGAAGCGGGGGTCGTGACGTCACGGCCACACCCCCTGGGACATCACGTCACGCTCCCAAGTCTACGGGAGGGGACGTGACGACCGAACTTCGCTCCGTGCCGGATGACTGGCGATGCGGAGAGGAGGCTCGTGACGTCACAGTAGACATGTAGACATTTGGACAAAAATTCCATATTTGAGAAGGAGATGATGAGCGGTACTGACATGATAATTCCAAAAAACTATGCCTCACTATTTAGTGCCAAAAGAATTATAGTAAACATAATATGGCCATAGAATAATACAAGATTGAGCCATACAAGGCCCTCGTAGGATTGTCTGTTTAATACAACAAATAGCACCTTGTTATAGCTTCAGGATGGCCAGCCAAAGAGGAGGCACATACATTATACATACATACGATGTCCTGCCACGCAGCAGCATACAATACATGAATACAATTACCACACATAGCGTGATGATACAAGATACAGCACAGGTGTCCCTACACTGTACATCATACCACAGGCTACCCTAACATTCCTGCACACAATATGAAACAAACTCAAAAAGTAAAGCATTACAGACAGTGATGGGGGTTGGGGAAGCTTAAGGTGCCCGTGTGTCCAATATGTACGGGAATGTCCTTATTCTCTCATAAGCAGTGGAGAGAGAAGGAATATTCCACTCATTAAAGGGGTACTCTTTTTTTGGAAAACTTTTTTTTTTTTTTTTTTTTTAAATCAACTGGTGCCAGAAAGTTAAACTGATTTGTAAATTTCTTCTATTTAAAAATCTTAATCCTTTCAGTACTTATCAGCTGCTGTATACTACAGAGGAAGTTCTTTTCTTTTTGAATTTCTTTTCTGTCTGACCACAGTGCTCTCTGCAGACACCTCTATCCATGTCAGGAACTGTCCAGAGCAGGAGAGGTTTGCTATGGGGATTTGCTCCTACTTTGGACAGTTCCTGACATGCAGAGAACAGTTTGGTCAGACAGAAAAGAAATTCAAAAAGAAAATTACTTACTGTGGAGCATACAGCAGCTGATAAGTACTGGAAGGATTACGATTTTTAAATAAAAGTCATTTACAAATCTGTTTAACTTTCTGGCACCAGTTGATTTTGTACCCCTTCAAAAACACTTATTGAGCGTGCTTGTGTATGGGGGAAGTTGGGAAGAATTGTTCAGCTGACAGCTATGGAAGGTGTATGGACACATGTAGAGATGACTGTCTGAAGTGTGGATGGATCTGCCCTAGGGGTTTACCCACCTGTGTCTTTATGACACCCCATGTCTGTGGTACTGGTTGGTCAGGATTAGCAGGATGTCTTGTTTTGCAGCCTTTGTATTTCTGATTTCATTTGTGAGCCGTTCTCCAGAGAGGCCAATGTGTCACCACCAGTGATTTAGTGATCATACCAAGTCCCAGACTGGTTGTAAATCACAGGATCTATGGGGGGGGGGGGGGGGGGGGGGGTGTTTGGGTGCGGACTGTGATTAGTCCTGTCTGGACTGTACTGTGATTAATATCACTTTGAAGGTGTGTGCTTGGTGTCCAGCTATCAGCTCTCATCAGGGTCTCTGGGGGGGGGGGGGGGTTTGGTTCATGGTGAGATTAATCTATAGAGAGATAATGGGGAAGGCTGGGCAAAGGGTTAATGATCATTAACAAAGATTGTTATCCTGGTAGAAAATTATTCATCAGGGGAAAGAACTCTTGTTATGGTTTAGGGCCAACCATGGTGGAAAAGCTGCAGATTTTCTGCATATAATTTCTGGGTAGAAAATCCAGATTACTTACAGTAGCAGAAAATTGTATATGATTTAAAAGACCTCATTCACACACTGCATTCACAATCTGCATGGATTTTTCTGTTATATGGAGATTTTTTTTTTTTATCTGCACTTATCTGCCCCAGACTGCCCAGCCTGTGATACCTGAGTTCCGGCACTCACTTGTCTTCATGCAGTGTATACTTTATTTAAACGCAAGACGCGTTTCGGCTACAATCGCCGAGGCGATTGTAGCCGAAACGCGTCTTGCGTTTAAATAAAGTATACACTGCATGAAGACAAGTGAGTGCCGGGATTCATTACTTATCTTATGATTACTACTATCCTCGTGCACCACGCGACTCCAAGTGCCGCCCTACACTACTGAACTTTGTGATACCTGAGTAACTGTCCCCAGACCCCTCACGAAATAACGACAAGGCAATATATTTAACGTATAAATGGGTGAGGTTAGGCCACAGCATTTATTTAAATATATAAATAACTCGGATTAAGGCACTCAAAACTGTAAACGTAGGGTAATTGCGGTATGCCCCCCCCCCCCCCCCCCCCCCGACTCCGGTGAGCACGAAAACACAAAAAAAAACATCCATTGTGCAAATAACTTTGTAAACACCGCCTCGCTGTGAATTGTATCAGGAACACACTGAAATCAATCAGAAAACTCAACAAAACAGCACAAGAACAAAACAAAATGGCAAGAAAAAAGGGGGAGGGAGGGACAACCTCCGGGACCCTGTATGGGGTGGAATGGCGCCAATCAGTCCCGTGGGGCATTTAAGGTAAGGGGAGCCCAAAGCCTATGAACTACCCCCCCCCCCGATAGGCTGCCTGTGCCTAGTGCTAGGCGGTATACCGGTTCATACCGAATAGCAAAACAAATTTCCTGCATGATATGAATTTTTCCCATACCGCAATACCCCTCCCCCCCCCCCCTCGAATGAATGAATTATCAGCCACAGCGCGCTGTCCCCACATCGGGGAACTAATTATATGTGACCCGCGAGCGCAGCTTCTCTCCCCCCCCCCCAAATAATTATCAGCCGCTGTGCTGTACTGTACTATCCTGTGCCCGGGCTGCAAAAATAAACTAAATAAACTTTAACTCACCTTCCTACGTTCCCCCGTTGCTCTGGTAATAGTCTCACGCTAGGGATGGGAACATCACAGAGCCGTCAGCCTATCACCGACCGCAGCGATGTCTCGTCTCGGCCAGTGATAGGCTGAGCGCACTGTCATGTAAGGAGCCGGCCGGCTCCATACATGACAGTGCACTCAGCCTATCACAGTGCGCTCAGCCTATCACCGGGACACCGTTGCAGCCGGTGATAGGCTGACGGCTCTGTGACGTTCCCATCCCCAGGAAGCAGCAAGAGGATCTCAGCGGAGGGACCGTAAGTCGGATAATGGAGCAACGGAGGAACGTAGGAAGGTGAGTTATAGTTTTTGTTTATTTTTGCAGCCGGGCACAGGAATATGTAGTACAGTACAGCGCAGCGGCTGATAATTATTGCTTGGGGGACAGTGCAGCGCTGATAAACTGGAGGGGGGGGGATGGGTGCGAGAGAAGCAGTGCCCACGGGTCACATAATGTGGGGGGGGGGTGGAAAATACTGTTTAATACCGTGGAACCGCCATAACTTTCAAAAATACAGTGATACACATTTTTGGTCATACTGCCCAGCTCTAACTGCGCCCTTGAATGAAGGTTGGGGGAAAGGAAAGAAAAAGAGGGGGGGGGGGGGGGGGGTGTAAATACACTGGCAGCATAAAACAAGGGCACTCAGAGGGGGAAGGGAAAATGGCTGCACAACTAAAATCATCGCCGGACACTAACGTGATGCAAATCCATTGCTTTTCCACACAAGAATGAGCCATTGAAACTCTGAGCGTGCTCTTATTCCTGTAAGAATTTTTTTGCTTCATGTGCAAATTTATGTGTATTTGCAACATGTTAGTAAATCCACTACTGTCAAAATTGGCCATAGGGCTATCCCATCCGCACAAATCCTCTGTAGGAAGTCACCCTGATCAGCTGCTGCTGTTGCAGTGGGAAAGCTTTGAGTGGCCACTGCAGGAAAAATTTGGTATTACACATAAACAACCATGTAATGCCACATGAGACGGAGTTCCCCAGTAGCCACTTTTTAAAGCAAAGCATTTCTCTCTGGTTGCAGACAAGGGTCTAGGCCAGTGTTTCCCAACCAGGGTGCCTCCAGATGTTGCAAAACTACAACTCCCAGCATGCCTGGACAGCCTTTGGCTGTCCAGGCATGCTAGGAGTTGTAGTTTTGCAACACCTGGAGGCACCCTGGTTGGGAAACACTGGTCTAGGCTATATATGCCCGAAATGAGCCTATAGAAAGGGGTACATTAGTTTACTTACAGTTCATTAAATCTATCATGCCACTGTCATAGGAAATCCCACAATGCACTTGCTCTCGGGTCACAGAAAACTAGAATATAGTTTAGGAAGTGAAACAATTCTGTATTATAAAAACATTGCAAGACAACAGAAAGAATGTCCAAAGCTACTTAACATTCTGCTGAAAAGTAGAATTCCCCTTTAAGGGCTGGTTGACATCTATACCACAGCAGTTTACCAAGAGATATGGTTAAAGGGGTACTCTGCTGCTCAGTGTTTGGAACAAACTGTTTCGAACTATGGAGCCGGCGCTGGGAGCTCGTGACGTCAAAGCCCAGTCCCCTTATGATGTCACCCCCCCCCCCCCATGCAAGTCTATGGGAGGGGGATATGACATCACGAGCTCCCTACGCCGGCTCCATCGTTCGGAACAGTTTGTTCCAAACGCTGAGCTGCGGAGTACCCCTTTAAACAGTAAACCTAAAAGTATACTTTGTGTCACGATCACACCCTATCGGTCTAGCTGTAACACTGGAAAGAGTGTGATTGTGAAAGGGTAAATACCACCAAATCTCTTGGTACCTGTTGCTAAGTCCCAGGAAGTCACTAAATTAACCTTTTTTTGTAAATGTCTTCTACCCGAGCTCTCTCTTTAGAAACATATTTAGAGATAAGAGCTGAGTTAAAGGGGTACTCCGGTGAAAAACGTATTTATTTTTTAAATCAACTGTGGCCGAAAGTTAAACAGATTTGTAAATTACTTTTATTAAAAAAAATCTTAACCCTTCTACTACTTATTAGCGGCTGTATACAAGAGAGGAAATTATTTTCTTTTTGGCTTTCTTTTCCTGTCACAATCATAGTGCTCTCTGCTGACACCTCTGTCCATTTTAGGATCTGTCCAGAGCAGCATATGTTTGCTATGGGGATTTTCTCCTGCTCTGGACAGTTTCTGACATGGACAGAGGTGTCAGCAGAGAGCACTGTGGTCATGACAGAAGAGAAATCCAAAAAGAAGAAAATCCCCATAGCAAACATATGCTGCTCTGGATAGTTCCTAAAATGGACAGAGGTGTCAGCAGAGAGCACTGTGGTTGTGACAGGAAAAGATAGCCAAAAAGAAAATAATTCCTTCTGTAGTATACAGCCACTAATAAGTACTGGAAGGATTAAGATGTTTTAATAGAAGTCATTTACAAATCTGTTTAACTTTGTGGAATCAGTTGATTTAAAATAAATTGTTTTCCACCGGAGTACCTCTTTAAACATTTAATCTGAGAGAAAAAAAAGGTTTCACATGTATGTACTAAAATACAGAAACAAATGACTTACAGGTAACAAAAATAGAATAAGGGTGCATGCACACTACGTTTCTTAAGATACGGGACCGTATACGGCTGGGGAGATGGGGGCGGAGAGTCGGGGGTGGGGCAACCGCACGCTGCCGTATGCGGTCCCGTATCTAATGTATTTCAATGAGCGACTGGAGTGAAACGCTGCCTCCGGTCGGCTCCGTTTTGCCCCGTATACGGTTTCCCGACCGGACCTACAAACGTAGTCAACAGCGTTTTTAGGTCCGGTTGCGAATCCGTATACGGGGAAAAACGGAGCCAACCGGAGGCAGCGTTTCACTCCGGTCTCTCATTGAAATACATTAGATACGGGACCGCATACGGCAGCGTGCAGTTGCCCTGCCCCCGACTCTCCGCCCCCCTTTCCCCAGCCGTATACGGTCCCGTATCTTAAGAAACGTAGTGTGCATGCACCCTAGGGATGCAATAAGGCAGTAGTAAGACAGTTCAGGGAACTAAAATGGGATGAAGACAAAAGGGGAGATTTATCAAAACCTGTCCAGAGGAAATGTTGCTGAGTTGCCCATAGCAACCAATCAGATCACTTCTTTCATTTTTCAGAGGTCTTGTTAAAAATGAAAGAAGCCATCTGATTGGTTGCTATGGGCAATTCAGCAACTTTTCCTCTGGACAGGTTTTGATAAATCTCCCGCAAAGTCCTTACTCATGCATTGGTTTATAGAAGTCCTTGTGAGAGATCCTTGACGGTATAGTTTCTAAGATGTTAGTTGTAGGGATCGACCAATATCGATTTTCTTAGGGCCGATACCGATAATCTGTCACCTTTCAAGGCCGATAGCCGATAACTTATACCGATATTCCGGTAAAAGTTATCGGCTATTTCAACCCGCCGCTGCCACACGCTTCTCTCCCCCAGCCTGTCCTAGGTTCCTGAGTCTAACCACCACAGCTGCCCCATCGCCTCCCCCATCCCCCGTGTTATAATTACCTGTTCCCGGGGTCCGCGATACTTCTGGCTCCGTCAGCATCCTGTGCTGTCACTGTGCGCACTGATGGTGACGTCGCGTTGGGGACGTCACTCGTCATTGCGCTGCGCACAGCAACAGCCCAGGAGCCAGAAGTAGCTCGGACCCCGGGAACAGGTAATTATAACACCGGGGATGGGGCGGCGGCGGTATGTGGGCATAGGATGGGGGGAGGCGATGGGGCGGCGGCGGTATGTGGGCATAGGATGGGGGGAGGCGATGGGGCAGCGGCGGTATGTGGGCATAGGATGGGGGGAGGCGATGGGGCAGCGGCGGTATGTGGGCATAGGATGGGGGGAGGCAATGGGGCGGCGGTATGTGGGCAGAGGATGGGGGGAGGCAATTGGGCAGCGGCGGCAGTATGTGGGCAGAGGATGGGGGGAGGCAAAGGGGCCAGAGGATGGGGAGGCAATGGGGCAGCGGTGGCGCCGGTCGTCTCTGGCTGGCGGGTGGGGCATTATCGGCAAGGTAATTGCCGATACCGATAATGTCCAAAATCGTGAATATCGGCCAAACCGATAATCGGTCGATCCCTAGTTAGTTGTCACCAAGTTTGTAATAAATCCTCTAAATATTTATATATATATATATATATATATATTATAGCTGAATTCAGAGGGTCACTCCCCCTTCCCCCCCAAGGGTTGATTAGATTGGGCTGGACCATTATAGTTCTCCAGAGTTGGGCCTAGGTGACCGACCTCCCAATCACCTCAAGTCTCTCCAAGCATGGCTGGTCCAGGTCTGGGATTCCTTATCTTTTATAACCTGATAATGGTGGTGTCCTAGGTCCTGATCAGAGGTATCCTGCCAGGTCATCAGATTACAATATAGATACTAGTCCTTGGCCTAGACATGATACACATATACAGTTTAAAGGGGTACTCTGCTGCTCAGCGTTTGGAACAAACTGTTCCGAATTCTGGAGCCAGGAGCTTGTGGTAATAGCCCCGCCCCCTCAATGCAAGTCTATGGGAGTCCCATAGACTTGCATTGAGGGGGCGGGGCTATGAAGTCACGAGCTCCCTGCGCCGGTTCCAGCGTTCGGAACAGTTTGTTCCAAATGCTGAGCAGCGGAGTACCCCTTTAAAGGGGTTGTGCGCTGCCCTGCAGTTGGTAGCTCCGCTCACAGCTTCCGGAAGTTCATTACTCCGAACGCTGTGTGCGGGCTTCCGTGTTCGCAGCCGCCGGGCGTGACGTCACGCCCGGCCCCTTCATGACGTCTCGCCCGCCCCCTCGAGACGTCTCGCCCTCCCCCTGAACGAAAGTCTATGGGAAGGGGGCGCGACCGCTGTCACGCCCCCTTCCCATAGACTTTGGTAGAGGTGGCGGGCGTGACGTCGCGAGGGAGCGGGCGAGACGTCACGAAGGGGCCGGGCGTGACGTCACACCCGGCGGCTGCGAACACGGAAGCCCGCACACAGCGTTCGGAGTAATGAACTTCCGGACGCTGTGAGTGGAGCTCCGAACTGCAGGGCAGCGCACAACCCCTTTAATTGAAGGAGTCCGAGCAGCAGAGAGACAGCAGTATGGTGCAGCTGGTTGGGGTAAATTCCTGTGAGGTCCCAAAGGGAAGGTAGGCTTTGAATGGGTGCCTTTGGGTCAGGTGAGGGACCACCAGGGGCAAAGTAGAAGACCTGAAGAAACCGTGCCACCTTCAGGTCCCCCTCCTGATAGTTGTTACAATGTAAGTGCACTTTATAAGATCTAACTGGTTATTTATAAGATATTCTTCTATGGTATTTTGTTGTTGTTTAATAAAAGTGGGTCCGCTGTGGAGCTTGCAACACAAGTCGATTCAGTGGTTATGTTATGGGTAATTGGTTTATGCACCACAGCGGACCTATGTGATCCTCTAACCAGGTACTACCCACAATTCCTGAAGTGTTCATTAATCCATCACTATTGGGATGATTTATTGTTAATCTGCCACATGGCTGAACTCGGGGGGAGGCCAGCTGCCTTAGGGCCACAATTGTGTGCGGGATCCCCTGAGCATAGGAACATCAGGAACAAACTAAGACCACCCAGTGTTATTTAGCAGTTTGATGTGCTATTATTTCAATATACTGATTTAAAGGGGTACTCCGGTGGAAAACATTTGGCGCAGTATTTCATGACACTATACAGTGCGCAAATTATATTAATTAAAGGGGTACTCCAGTGGAAAACATTTTTTTTTTAAATCAAGTGGTGCCAGAAAGTTAAACAGATTTGTAAATTACTTCTATTAAAAAATCTTTACCCTTCCAGTACTTTTTAGCAGCTGTATGCTACAGAGGAAATTCTTTTATTTTTGAATTTCTTTTATTGTCTTGACCACAGTGCTCTCTGCTGACACCGCTGTCCAGAGCAGGAGAAAATCCCCATAGCAAACCTATGCTGCTCTGGACACTTCCTGACACGTGTCAGCAGAGAGCACTGTGGTCAAGACAATAAAAGAAATTAAAAAAAATTATAATTTCCTCTGTAGCATACAGCTGCTAAAAAGTACAAGAAGGGTAAAGATTTTTTAATAGAAGTCATTTACAGATCTGTTTAACTTTCTGGCACCAGTTCATTTAAAAAAAAAAAAATTCCACCAGTTTAACTTTCTGGCACCAGTTGATTTAAAAAAAAATTTAAATCTGTAAAACTGGTGGAATTTTTTTTTTTTTTAAATGAACTGGTGCCAGAAAGTTAAACAGATCTGTAAATGACTTCTATTAAAAAATCTTTAGCCTTCCAGTACTGTTTAGCAGCTGTATGCTACAGAGGAAATTTTCTTTTTACATTTCTTTTTTGTCTTGTCCACAGTGCTCTCTGCTGACACCTCTGTCCATGTCAGGAACTGTCCAGAGCAAGAGAAAAATCCCCATAGCAAACTGGATAGCTCCTGATACAGAGGTGTCAGCAGAGAGCACTATGGACAAGACAAAAAATAAATTCAAAAAAGAAAATAATTTCCTCTGTAGCATACAGCTGCTAAAAACTACTGGAAGGGTAAAGATTTATTAATAGAAGTAATTTACAAATCTATTTAACTTTCTGGCACCGGTTGATTTAAAAAAACAATGTTTTCCACCCGAGTACCCCTTTAACAATACAACAATAGTTATTTTTAGAAATAAAGTCAAACCTAAATCTATATGGAGTAAGTTAGATGACCTTAGACATTGTTGTACCCTCCTCTGGCGCCAAATGTATATGCCCCCCCTCCAGGGCACCTCACATACACACACAGGCTGCCTTTAAGTCAATACACAGCAGATGCAGTCTGGTTTACAGGAGACGCACACACATCTGCCATGTGAGGGACCTCTGAGAGCCGAACCTACAACATAAAAGACTGGAAAAGTGTTTCTGAACCAGAACAGCAGCTCCAGGACATGGCAGGTAACTGGAAGCAGATGCCTGCCGGCAGCGCCTAATGGTTCCCATCTGGAGCCTTCCCTCTTATTACCAGTTATGTATAAACACCAGAGTTTCCTGTTGCCTCCGTCTAGGTAGAAAGTGCAGTATTAGGTTTGTAGTAACTCAATCGGTTCTCCCCAAACTTTCAATTGTTCCCTTTTCCTTTCACAATGCAGTTAGTTTTTTCTCATTTATCCAGTGATTTTCAATTGTTTATAAATTGGACTAAAGAATATGTCCAAGTAAATGTCCAGGGAAACCATAAATGGATTTGATGTTCACAGTCCCTCCCCCCATAACAGTGCAAGCCTCAGCCCCCTAACAGTGATGTTACCATGCTCCCATAACAATACAACTTCAATATACTCTGGTTCAAAACTTTTTTAGTTTTTTTTAATCAACTGGTGCCAGAAAGTTAAACAGATTTGTAAATTACTTCTATTAAAAAATCTTAATCCTTCCAGTACTTATTAGCTGCTGAATACTACAGGGGAAATTCCTTTCTTTTTGGAACACAGAGCTCTTCTGACTTCACGAGCACAGTGCTCTCTGCTGACCTCTGCTGTCCATTTTAGGAACTGTCCAGAGCAGCATATGTTTTCTCTGGGGATTTTCTTCTACTCTTGACAGTTCTTAAAATGGACAGAGATGTCAGCAGAGAGCACTGTGCTTGTGATGTCAGTGCAAGCCTTAAAGGGGTATTCTGGCTTTATACATCTTATCCCCTATCCAAAGGATAGGGGATAAGATGTATGATCGCTGGGGACCCCCGCGATCTTGTTGAAGCCCCCGGCATTCTGTGCTGGGCACTGCCTCTGAGACAGGGAAGTGACATCACGGCCACACCCTCTGGTGACGTCACACCACCTCCCCGCCATTCATGTCTATAGGAGGGGGCGTGATGGCTGTCATGCCCCCTCCCATAGACAAGAAAGGAGGGGGTGTGGTGTGACGTCACTAGGGGCGTGACTGTGATGTCTTCATTTCATGTACACAGTGACCTCACCAGCAGAATAGTGAGTGCGGCTCTGGAGTATAATACAGGATATAACTCAGGATCAGTACAGGATAAGTAATGTAATGTATGTACACAGTGACCCCACCAGCAGAATAGTGAGTACAGCTCTGGAGTATAATACAGGATATAACTCAGGATCAGTACAGGATAAGTAATGTAATGTATGTACACAGTGACCTCACCAGCAGAATAGTGAGTGCAGCTCTGGAGTATAATACAGGATATAACTCAGGATCAGTACAGGATAAGTAATGTAATGTATGTACACAGTGACCTCACCAGCAGAATAGTGAGTACAGCTCTGGAGTATAATACAGGATATAACTCAGGATCAGTACAGGATAAGTAATGTAATGTATGTACACAGTGACCTCACCAGCAGAATAGTGAGTACAGCTCTGGAGTATAATACAGGATATAACTCAGGATCAGTACAGGATAAGTAATGTAATGTATGTACACAGTGACCTCACCAGCAGAAAAGTGAGTACAGCTCTGGAGTATAATACAGGATATAACTCAGGATCAGTACAGGATAAGTAATGTAATGTATGTACACAGTGGCTTAAATTTGTGTGTACATTATAATTATATTTTAGCTATACACTAATCCAGGAAAAATACCCTGTAAGGTTTACGGTTTCTTCATTCTAAAGTGATTAAGAGAGATTTTGTAAGTAATTGGTCTAAAATATGTTTCAAGTTAAAAATATCCCTAATGTCTATGTGCAGAACATAAGCTGATGTCCTGTGCAGGTCGCCCCGTCCTCTCACCACTAATGGGCAGCAGATGTATGAAGCATTTGATCAGTCCTCCAACCTTCTTATTAGATGTATTTTAGAAACTATCTTTTGTGAATAGTAATGTTCTGCGCTGACAGAAGTCATTGCTTATAGCTAAAATAGCTGCACACTGTGGAAAGGCTTTATTAAAATGTATCATATTATTGTTGCTGCTATAAAAGCCTAGAGACTATGAGGACTTGTAAAGGTCTTACCGTGACGGCTGAGTAGTGGATCTGCTGTCCTGTGTGAACAATGGCTGAACCGTACCAGGAAGCGGAGTCTAAAGTGCCGCTGGTTTTCACCAGAGCCCGCCGCAAAGCGGGATGGACTTGCGGCGGCAGGCGGCACCCAGGTCAATACCCCTGGTACGATCCGTCCACACAGGCGGCCCAGATGGAACTTGGCACAGATGGTTAGCGTAGTCAGGACAAAGTACAGGTCAGAAGGCAGGTGGCAAAGGAGCAAGGTCAGGCCACAGGCTGGAGGTCAGGAACACTAATATGGCACTCTAAACATAACGCTTTCTCTAAGGAACGAAGAGTCTGCACTATGATGGGGAGGTGCCGGACTAATATAGAGTCCGCCCAGCAGGCGACCAATTATGGGCATACTGGCCCTTTAAATTTAGCAATCTACCAAAGCGCGCACGCCCAAAAGAAAGGGGATGCGCGCGCTGGCGAAGCAGAGGAGCAGGAAGACCGGGGACAGCAGGAGGTGAGGAGATGCCCGGGATTCGCATGCGGCTGCATCCCGCATAGTGAGTCCCGGAGCCACCGCAGGCACTAGACGGGGGGCACTCACGACTGGACAGAACGGCCGGCATGTTGCCCCTAGCAACGCACGGGACATGCGTGGGGGAACGTCCCGCTTCGCGAGTCCCGGGACCAAGCATGACAGGGGAGAGGGGTCGCTCACGGCCAAAATGAATGGCCGGAGCGCTGCACCTGACAGGACTGTGGGGATTCTAATTGAATCAAGGGATTTCATAGTCTTACATTGTAATAAGAAGTGTATTATGCTTTATCCTTTCAGCCCCCTCCCCCTTTCCTGCTGAATCCATTGATGCCCCCCCCCCCCCCAATGTATTTGTCTAGAACTGAGGATATTATCTACTTGAGTTATTGTAGCTGCAATATCAGACATGGCCACAGTGGCACTGTATCAACACTGTCAGAAAGTTTTTTGGACTTCAGCTTAGGCTGGGTCCACACTACGTTTTGTCCCATACAGGAGCGCATACGGCAGGAGGGAGCTAAAAGCTCGCGCTCCCGTATGTAACCGTTGACCACGGTTTTAGGTCCGGTTGTAAAAGCGCATACGGCGCAAAAATGAGCCGACCGGACCGAACGTTTCACTCCGGTCGGCTCATTGAAATGAATAACATACGGGAGCGCATACGGTTACATACGGGAGCGTGAGCTTTTAGCTCCCTCCTGCCGTATGCGCTCCCGTATGGGACAAAACGTAGTGTGGACCCAGCCTTAGTCTTATAATCAGGCATGTTCTTTGTCTCACACAGTACCATAAGCACTTAGATCTTGCTAACTGTATATGTATATATATATATATATATATATATATCTTACCTGGAGGAATTCTCTTACAAGTGCTAGAGCTGCATAATAAAATTCTGTAAAGCCACCAATAGAGGGAACTTGGTGTATAGGGATTTAAATAGCTGCCATTGAATTCAAGAACAAATCTCTATGCTATTAGCTCCTCCTAGTGGCAGCAGAAAGAATTGTATAATTTAGCTCTTTTTATAATGCACTATCCAGAGCAGTGTTTCCCAACGAGGGTGCCTCCAGCTGTTGCAGAACTACAACTCCCAGCATGCCCAGACAGCCGAAGGCTATCTGGATATGCTGGGGGTTGTAGTTTTGCAAAAGCAGGAGGCACCCTGGTTGGGAAACACCGATCCAGAGAGTGGTTTCCAGATGCCCCTTCTGACTTGTTAGAAAAAAAACTGAAGCATCAGTTACATGTGTATTGTGATGTCATCAGACATTCTCCACCCACCAGAGATGTGTATTGTGATGTCATCAGGCATTCTGCACCCACCAGAGATGTGCATTGTGATGTCATCAGGCATTCTGCACCAGAGATGTGTATTGTGATGTCATCAGGCATTCTGCACCAGAGATGTGTATTGTGATGTCATCAGGCATTCTGCACCCACCAGAGATGTGTATTGTGATGTCATCAGGCATTCTGCACCCACCAGAGATGTGTATTGTGATGTCATCAGGCTTTCTGCACCAGATATTTGTATTGTGATGTCATTAGGCATTCTGCACCCACCAGTGATGTGTATTGTGATGTCATCAGGCATTCTGCACCAGAGATGTGTATTGTGATGTCATTAGGCATTCTGCACCCACCAGAGATGTGTATTGTGATGTCATCAGGCATTCTTCAGCCACCAGAGATGTGTATTGTGTATACAAAGGACAAAAAGGGATTTTAAAAGGACTGAACATGACCTAAAAGAGAAGGTTAAATCTGCAGAGGAAAGATATGAAGAAGAGCGCTCGTAATTTTTTTTTAAGGTGTTAGAATTAGCACAAGGTAAACTGACAGAGTACTATTTAGAAAAAGCCCAAACACAAGGTCTTTTTTTCAAGTCAGAAGGATTTTGTGGAAGGGGCTCGCCCGGGGAAATTTTTAGCAAGTCTGGTTAGAGCTCAGAGGGAAATCTGTGAAATCCTAGCCTTACAAGATAGTAATGGAGTTATATAGACATCACAAGAGGAGCTACAGAAGATAGCCAAATTATATTATCAACAGCTGGAAGGTGAGGGATGGTTTATTTTCATATTTTTTTTTTGCAGCCCGGGAAGGACGGAGCAGGAGTACACTGCACCAGAGTACTCCTTTAAAAAGTTTGGGATCGAGGGGGAATTTGTAGAGTGGATTAAATTATATAAGAACCCTAGGGCCAGGGTGGCAGTTAATGGGTCCCTATCATCACAATTGGAAGAGGCACAAGACAAGGTTGCCCGCTTTCGCCTATGTTATTTGCGTTATTTTTGGAACCTTTGGCGGAAAAATTTCGGAGGTCTTAGGGGATTTGGGATCAAAGGAGCAGAAGAAAAATGTCTTATGTACGCAGACGATATTCTTTTATTCCTAGATAATACATTCGTTGCGGTCCCAGAAGCAATCAAAGTTGTGGAGGAATTTGGGAAGGTTTCTGGTCTTAAAATTAATTGGAGTAAATCGTCCCTAATGCCACTGGTTCCGGGTAATGTTAGGGGAGAAATGGGGGTGAAGATTCTGTCAGAAGGGGAGAATTTGGACTACTTAGGAATTAAACTTTCACCCTCAATAGGTTCCTTCATACAGTGTAATCTAACAAGACTGGCGAGTAAGTTAAGGAAAAAAGTGGATGCCTGGCTGAAACTTCCTCTCTCGATGGCAGACAGGATGGGTCTTATTAAAATGGTGGTTCTCCCGCAGGTTTTATACGTCTTGGGGGCTGCCCCATGTTGGATCCCTGGGAAATGGTTCTGAGGTTTGGAGGCCCTGATGGGTAGTCTTATTTGGGGGAGAGGTAGGGTACGAATGAAATATTTAAGGTGGGCACAGTTGGAAGGAGAAGGTGGAGGGGGGTTACCGGATTTTATGTTGTATTTTTTAGCTAGGAACCTTCAGAATATTACTCAAGGGTGGAGTTAAGCACTTTGGGCGGAATTATTTAAGGATTATAGAGGTTATTACGAGAATTTTTATGAATTTGTGGAAGGGGGGCTTCCAGTGAAGAAAGAGTTGGGTCACATTTCATTAATAGGGTTATTTAGGAGAACGTGGCAAGAAGTTAAGAAGAGATGTAAAATCGAAGGTAGCATAAGAAACACTGTGATTTGGGATAACACAGAATTGGAACAATTTAAGAAAGGGTTGGGGAGTGATTTTTGCAAATGTATGGGATTAAATACGTGGCACAGATTTTTCAAAACGGAGAGATTAAAAAATTTGACACACTACAGAGTGAGTATGGTTTGAAAAACTATCATAAATTTTGGTTTATACAGTTGTGCGAAGCATATAGATGCACTGAAAAGAAAGGAAAATGTAAGATATTTTCACATGCGGTGATAGATTATATGAATCTAGAGGGGGGTAGGAAGTTAAATTTTGTATATAGATTACTCCTAAAAACTGTACCTGTCATGTTTCAGGAAAATAAAAAGAGGAGATGCTTCCCTTGGCTCAATCTCAAGGGAAGCATGGGATGACATTCTGAGGAATGTTAAAATGTGTTCTATTAATAAAAGGCATCAAATTATGCTCGGATCATGTTTCCCTTACCCCTGGGGGGGTTATCGCTGAGGGTCGTGCAGTCTCAAATCAAAGACTCAAACTTTTCGATGTGGATAAAAGCAGGGATTAACACTTATTCAGACATTTCGGACTCTCGGGGATTGCTCCCCTTTGTGGAGACAGCTAAAAAATGTAATCCGCCTAACACCGAATTCTATAAATACTTGCAACTCAGACATTTTGTATCGTCTATTCCCCGCAGCTCTACTGATGGCTCCACTCCACTTAGAATTTTTTTTTCCGAATTACCCATGAAGAAGGGAGTATCTAAAATTTATAGAACCCTAAACACAGAACGGTCTGTTTTGATATCCCGCCATAGGTGGGAGCGGGAATTAGGAAAACACTTTACCAATGAGCAATGGGAAGATGTTTATATAAGTGTCCTGAAAGTATCCCACTGTACTTCACACTTTGAGGTTCACCGGAAACTGTTGTATCGATGGTATCTTACCCCCTATAAGATGGCACGTCAGTTTCCGGGTTACTCGAATTTGTGCTGGAGATGTGGAAAAGAAGTGGGAACCCTGCTCCACTTGTGGGGGGAATGTGAGTTAATTATCCCAATCTGGAAGGAGGTTAACAAGTTGCTCTCCCAGATTCTGGGTCACTCCCCACCATGGGGCCCTGAGACCGTGCTGCTGTTTTTGAAAATGGACAACCTCTCAATCTCAGATAGAGCTATTATGATTAATGTTTTTACAGTGGTTCATTTAAGCATTGCAACTAAATGGAAATCCCAGGAGACTCCGAAAATGTCTGATTTAATAAACACAGTTTGAATTGTACGTTGGAGCATTCTATAGCAACCACAACATTCTCATTACCAACCTTTACTTCTAACTGGGCTAAGTGGCTCAAATTTGAGCCTCTTAATCATTGATGTATCCGTAATACCCCTAATAGTAAACTTTAGGCTTTATTGCCTTAGTTTAGTTATGCATTAAATAATTAATACCACCAAAATATAGTGGGAATTCTCCATTCTTTTTTTTCTCTTTTCTTTTTCCTTCTCTAAGCATTCTTCTGATTCTTTTTTCTTTTATGTCTTTTTTAATTTTTGTTTATCAATGCATAAATATGTACTGTTTGTTTATGAACTAATAAAATTTAAAGAAAAAAAAAGAAAAAAAAGAGGCATTCTCCACCCACAAGAGATGTGTATTGTGATGTCATCAGGCATTCTGCACCCACCAGAGATGTGTATTGTGATGTCATAAGGCATTCGCCACGCACCAGAGATGTGTATTGTGATGTCATCAGGCATTCTGCACCCACCAGAGATGTGTATTGTGATGTCATCAGGCATTCGCCACCCACCAGAGATGTTTATTGTGATGTTATCAGGTTGAGATGTAGAATATGGTGGAGAATGGAGGAAGAAGTGGATGTTTCTCTTAACCCACTCTGGTCATCAACCTACGGGAGGTTGACTTGCATTTAAAGGGGTTATCCAGGAAAAACCTTTTTTATATATATCAAATGGCTCCAGAAAGTTAAATAGATTTGTAAATTACTTTTATTAAAAAAACATAATCCTTTCAGTACTTATGAGCTTCTGAAGTTGAGTTGTTCTTCTCTAAGTGCTCTCTGATGACACCATTCTCGGAAACTGTCCAGAGTAGAAGCAAATCCCCATAGCAAACCTCTTCTACTCTGTGCAGTTCCCAAGACAAGCAGAGATGTCAGCAGAGAGCACTGTGGTCAGACAGAAAAGAACAACTCAACTTCAGCAGATGATAATTATTGGAAGGATTTTTTTAATAGAAGTAATTTACAAATCTGTTTAACTATCTGGAGCTAGTTGATTTCAATTTTTTTTCCTGGAATACCCCTTTAAGGTTTTACAACATGTTAAACTATTACTTTAATAAAGCTGTGGCCATGCCTAGTGTCCATCAGAAGATACAAGGTGTTTGTGTCTTATTTCTTTAGAAGGACTAAGCCTTGCTGGGTAATGGGAGAGGTTTGCAGGTTACATGCAGTCTTCTTTTGATGGTTCCACTGATACATGTCTGGATGATATATTCCCTAAGTCAGAGGAGAGTTTCTTAGGCTTCATTTGTTGTATAGTTTCCTCCCATGTTTTTAACCAGAACTCAAGTTCCTTGTTGAATAGATCCACATGTCCCTTGTTCTTACCTTAAAACAAGCTCTGTTTCCTCCCTCGGCAGGAAAGGAATTCTCACAGCCCCCTGCCCTGCGGCCAGCCCCCCCCCCCCCCCCTGTGATCAGACATGTTATCCCCTATCCTTTGGATAAGGGATAACACATCTAGGGGTGGGGTACCTCTTTAAGTTTAGGTGTTTTTATTTAATGTTACAAGTAGATCCATGATACCCAGGGAGCATATAGTGCACAAATCTTCCCAATTTTTACCAGAATGTCTCATTGTCCATTTGAAATGAGGAAAACACTGAAGGAAATTCAAAAAGAAAATAACCTCCTCTGTAGTATACAGCAGCTGATAAGTACTGGAAGAGTACTGGATTAAGATTTTTAAACAGAAGTCATTTACAAATCTAACTTTTTGGCACTAGTTGATATAAAAAAAAAAATTTCCACCGTAGTACCCCTTTAAATTACATTGTCAAACTAAGTTGGGGAAGCCGTCTTATAGATAGAATAGATTACTAAGCTGGGACTTTGCGTTAGCAACAAAAATAGCTTGCGCTAACCAACAGCTTGCTTGAAGGTTTACTTTAGGCTTCTCTTAGATTCTCCTCACACTCCTTCTGTCTCTTTTACACACTGCAGCTCACACTGAACTCTGCACTAGTCTGGAGCTAGACTGAACTCCAACTAGACTCTCACTGAATAGCTCCCCCCCCCTACACTATATGTGGACTAGCTAGGGGGCCTCACATTGGACAACCAGGGTCACATGGGTACTCTTCATCATGCCTCCTAACAAATATCCTTTACATTTCTTAAAGGTACAGTGCTAAAAATATATAAATTAACAAAGATTACAATGAATATTAAAGCATCACCTGAGCAGAAGGGCCTAGATCAGTCACCTGAAGAAATGTTTACCTGACAGGACGCACTCCGGTACTGGGGCACCACACTGATAATAATATTAATATACAAATGCGAAATTCTGCAGAACTAAGCAGCTTGTCTAGAGTGTGTAATAGATGCTATGTTATTATTCAGACATTGCTTTGCTTCTTTCTGATTTCATCCATCTGTGTCCTGCTGTTGTCTCCCCTGGGATCCCTGTATGATGTGTTATTGTGGAGAACATAGTGAGAAGCCGACAGACATCAGAACCTGCTTCACCATGAGAGTCCTACTGCTCGTCTGTGTTCAGACCATACTGATGGCTTCAGGTAAATTCTACTCAATTTAGATTTTTGTTTTAGGATTGGTATAAAGGTGTTAAAGAGGGCCCTATGGACAACTATTCTCTAAAAAGTTGATCCTAAGAGCTGAAAACTCTGAGGAGATTGAACCGACCGGCTGCTAATATTAGGGATAGCTAAGGGCAGGAGAAATGTATTACTTACTGGGAATCCATATAATTCATGGTCATACAGAGTCCTCCAGGGGGGTACCAAGCAGGACCCTGTATATAATCTTCGTTGCTGACATTTATCAATGTCTTCAGACAGTTTTTTGTGTCTAGAAAAGGCATAAAAAAGGTGCAAACTGGGTTTATTTGTGCCTAGTACACATGATTTGGAAGGGTTTATAAACTGCGCCTTTTTGTGAAAAGGCTCAAAAAAGGCAGAAAGCCACTGAAAAGTCTCTAAACTACACCATCTCAGACTTAGCTTAGCTTTTTGATGTGAAGAGTAAAATTTCAGAAAATGTGACCTGAACAAAATTTATCAAATGCTCTGCGACCATTTAATAAATTCTGTTCTCCTACATATTACAGCACACAAAAAAAGGTGTAGAAAAATGCTTCAATCACACCTACAATTATAAATGCTCCCCCCCATATGTACAACAAAGACATAGACAGGGGGTGTGATGATGGATAATCTATTTAGTAGGGGTAAGCAGATGGTAAGGCTATGTTCACACCTTGGAATTTCCTTACAGAATTCCGCAGAAGAATTCAGCACGGACATTCTGCTGCAGTCCAATTGATTTTAGAGGGGTACTCCAGCCCTAAGACATCTAACCCCCTATCCAAAGGATAGGGGATAAGATGTCTGACCGTGGGGGTCCCGCCGTTATCTTGCATTCAGCACCCACCTCGGGGAGCTACACACCACGCTGCCAGCTCCGAATCTGCCGTGTGACGACCATGAGGCCGGAGTATCGTGACGTCATGACTACGCCCCCGTGTGACGGATACTCCAGCCCCATGGTCGTCACGTTACACACTCGGAGCCTTCAATGCTGTGGAGAGTTCACAAAGGTGTGTGCGCAATGACAGATTGTGGGGGTCCGGAGCAGTGGGACCCCTGCGATCATACATCTTATCCCCTATCTTTTAGATAGGGGATAAGATGTATTAGAGCCGGAGTACCCCTTTACGATCAGATCCATAAATTCCTTTATGCCCATGGGTAAACAGTATAAATACTCTCTTAAGAGATGTTTGTTCACTAGCACTAATCCGTGGCTGTGCACTTTAAATACCAGTATCCAACTCTACACTAGAAGTCCCAGGTGGTGCTCTACTTGAACAACAGACACACGCAATAGAAACTCCATAAAAAGATACTCGTCAGCTATACTCGCCATAAAACTCACCATAAAACTTTCTTCTGTATACCAATCCATTAGATACAGATAGTTGAAGTTCCCCCACCCCACATAGCCTATGGATTTTTTGTCTACCATGAAATCAATGGGACTCTGTGATCAAAAATGTTGACGTTTTTCCCTAATACCTCCTCTCATATGTGTTAACTACCTTTATCCTGTGCCTTAAAGGGTACTCCGCCCCTAGAAATCTTATCCCTTATCCAAAGGATAAGGGATAAGATGTCTGATCACGGGGGTCACCTGCCTGGTCCGAGGAGGGCACCTGCCTGGTCATTCCTCCATCAGCCATCCTTTATTTGTTTCTTCCCCCCACATTACCAGTATTGATTATTCAGGTTGTATCAGGGGTTATTTGCTGTGGGGTGGAGAAGGTATTGATATTATATTGTTTATACAATCATTGTGACAGGTTGTTTATACATTTCTATAGGCAGGTGCCCTGGGCGGAGTCGCCCCTGTTTTGGGGTCTCCCCCTGTTTGTGCAGGTGGCCTTTTGGCCTTTTAATTGATTTTAACTGTATTGTCTGCTTTTTGTATTTTGGAATGTGCCATAAAGATAAGTTTATTTTCACAATATAGAGCTTGTGGGTGTGTGCTATATTACATATTCGTTTTTATTGGTATAGTGCTTGTTAGTTTGATACGTTTAGCAGCACCCCCTATCTACAGATGGTGCTGAGCCCACCCACCTTTTGAGTATATATCATCTGACCATATGACATTCTCCCAATCCTCTTCTGGATCATCCAAATGCTCTCTAGCAAACTTCAGATGGGCCCGGACATGTACTGGCTTAAGCAGGGGGACACGTCTGGCACTGCATGATTTGAGTCCCTGGTGGTGTAGTGTGTTACTGATGGTAGCCTTTGTTACTTTGGTCCCAGCTCTCTGCAGGTCATTCACTAGGTACCCCCGTGTGGTTCTGGTATTTTTGCTCACCGTTCTTGTGATCATATTGACACCACATGGTGAGATCTTGTGTGGAGCCCGAGATCGAGGGAGATTATCAGTGGTCTTGTATGTCTTCCATTTTCTAATAATTGCTCCCACAGTAGATTTCTTCACACCAAGCTGCTTGCCTATTGCAGATTCAGTCTTCCCAGCCTGGTGCAGGTCTATAATTTTGTTTCTGGTGTCCTTCGACAGCTCTTTGGTATTGGCCATAGTGGAGTTTGGAGTGTGACTGTTTGAGGTTGTGGACAGGTGTCTTTTATACTGATAACAAATTCAAACAGGAGCCATTAATACAGGTAACGAGTGCAGGACAGAGGAGACTCTTAAAGAAGAAGTTACAGGTCTGTGAGAGCCAGAAATCTTGCTTGTTTGTAGGTGACCAAATACTTATTTTCCACCATAATTTGCAAATAAATTCTTTGTATTCTATGTTGGGTTTTACTGTGTGTGTGTGTGTGTGTGTGTGTGTGTATATATATATATATATATATATATATATTTACTGCAACTTTATTCTTTAACATTATTATTATTCTTTATGTCCAGGCAATTGTCTTCAGTGTATAACATGTGCTAATCATAGCAAAATGACACCAGCTGCCTGTCATGGGCCCAGCCTTCTGTGTGGCGTTAACCAAGTGTGCCTTACTTTTAATATGAGCACATATCTGAGTGAGTATTGCATAATAATGTAGGTTGCCAGCACCTTAGGAAAGTAAAAGGAAAACTCTGATACTTAAAAACCACAGGATAGGGGATGAGTGCCTTATCCTGGGGGGTCTGACTGTTGGGACCGCGGGGGGCGTTCTCCTACCTGGTGCCCCGACTCTCCCCATGCATAAAGCAGTGGCCAACACACCCCCTCCATACATCTCTATGGGAGAGCTCAAGATACAGTGTTTGTGTATCTTTAGCCCTCCCATAGAGATGCGTGGAGACACTTATCGCCTAGGGGGTCAGTTGTTAAAGGGGTACTCCAGATAGGGGATAAGATGTCTGATCGCGGGGGTCCTGAGCGGCAGATCTCCTTGCTGCATCCGGCATCTGTTTAGAGCAGCTGTCTTCAAACTGTGGTCCTCCAGATGTTGCAAAACTACAACTCCCAGCATGCTGGGAATTGTAGTTTTGTAACATCTGGAGGGCCACAGTTTTAAGACCAATGGTTTAGAGTGTCAGGTGCTGCGCCGGATGCTCGTAACATCACGGCCACGCTACCTCAATGCAAGTCTATGAGGGGGGGCATGACGGCCGTCATGCCCCCTCCCATAGACTTGCATTGAGGGGGCGTGGTCATGACATCACAAGCCTCCGATCCGGATCGCCAGTCATCCAGCATGGTTCGCTCCGTGCACCGGATGTTTGGGGTGCCGCAGCCCAGATCATGGGGGTTCCACAGCGGCAAGACCCCCATGATCAGACATCTTATCCCCTATCCTTTGGATAGGGGATAAGATGTCTAGGGGCGGAGTACCCATTTAAATACCGGAATTGCCCTTTGTCTCCTCTGTGCTGACAAAAGGAGAGGAGGAGTGGGAGATCTGCATTCAGAGAGTGTGAAGTGACATCACAGCTTATAAGGATAAAAGCATAGCTAATATAGAAGATCTCTGATATTACTAAGTTGCTCTAATATAATTTTTGACACCATGCACAAGTTGTGTGTTTTTTCGCTGGAAAACCCATGTAAGTTTAAATTTCTCTTTCCAGTGGTTTACAACAATGCACCCTGCGGGTGCGGGCCCTTGTGAAAAGGTGTAAATGATGATCTATGATTTAGTTTAAAGGGATACTCTGGTGGAAAACTTTTTCATTTTAAATCAACTGGTAAATTACTTCTATTAAAAAATCTTAATCCTTCCAGTATTTATTAGCTGCTGAATACTACAGAGGAAATTCTTTTCTTTTTGGAACACAGAGCTCTCTGCTGACCATTTTAAAGGAGTACTCCGGTGCTCATGATGTCAGCAGACAGCTCTGGGTTTCAAAAATAAAATAATTTCCGCTGTAGTATTCAGCAGCTACGGTAATAAGTACAGGAAGGATTAAGATTTTTTTAATAGAAGTAATTTACAAATCTGTTTAACTTTCTGGCACCAGTTGTTAAAAAAGTTGATCAAAAAAAAAAAAAAAAGGTTTCCACTGGAGTACCCCTTCAAACTCTGCAGGACCTTACTAGGTGCCTAAAAAGGGTCCAAGCAAAGTACCTGATGCTGATCCTTGTAATAAAGGCCACAATAACCTTGTTCCCCGGGATCAGGAGTTTCAATGACACTGTCCTTCTGGTTGCTGACGAATCTGCAAAGACGCTGGTCCCATCCCCTATGGAGAGGCCACAAAGTATCTTTAATGAAGGAGAGGAGACTGTGCACTCCTCTTTTCTCCCCTCTCTAATATAGTTGCCCTTCGTGGGTAGTGATGCTGAGTCAAGCAAGCTCCTCCCAACTTCCCTCATGTATGGGAATGAGACGATGTGGTGCAATGAGCCCCTTTTTCTTCCAGCTTACAAAATTCACCAGTAGGTGGCAGCATAACACATCATAATATCCTATTATTACAGAATGTGCAAAAAGTCAGAATACCTCCCAGTTTCTGAAATGTAGAGGGAAATGTCCGACAAATAATACAAGGTTCTCAGGGCACCACACAGTGGGACAATGCACAACAATCTCAAGCTTGGTGCCGGAAAGCAATCTATATGGGAAATAGCTACATTTATTGGTTTATCCCTAATATTGTTATTTGGGCACTTTATGGCTTTGATTATGGTCGTGTTATTTGGACACTATACTGTATGGTTATTTGCACACTGTTACACTATATGGTGAGGCTTAAATGGAAAATACTTTGCATTATCGCTTGAGAATATGACTGCCTCCAATTTTTACTTGTTTTCCTTTTCACTCTTATAGATCAGGGTAGTGTGTACAGTCGTAGTGAGGTATATTACATTACAAAATATTGCTGGGATTATAAACATTGTGAACAAAGTGGCAAAATATCATTCCCATCTGGTGGAAGAACATTCAGCACAAGTTGTTGCTCCACAGATAACTGCACGTCACTTCCAGCAGGTAGGTATTATGGGGGACCTTAAAGGGCTTATCCACTCGCTCTGTATGATATGCCATCACTCATTAGGAGTAGGAAACTATTTCTAAAGGGGTATTGCAAACACATAAAGAAAGGAGCAACTCACCCGATGAGTAGATGGCAATGAGATGGATCACTTCATGTTCTTGCAGTGGAACGTTAGGGAGGCGGTAGATGGAAACAGGGGAATCGGGCATTGGGCCACAGCCGTATTACACCGTTAGGTGCTTCATCAGGCCCCGTAGGCCTAACGGTGTGAAATGGCTGTGGCCCAACGCCTGATTCCCCCGTTTTCATCCACCGCCTCTCTGCCGTCCCACTGCACGAACATGAAGTGATCCATCTTGCTGCCATCTACTCATCGGGTGACGAAGCACCTAACCTAAGCCTGACGAAGCACCTAACGGTGTGATACGGCTGTCGCCCGACGCCTGATTCCCCCGTTTCCATCCACTTCCTCCCTGTTGTTTCACTACACGGACATGAAGTGATCCATCTAGTTGCCATCTACTCATTGGGTGATGAAGCACCTAACAAAGCACCTAACCTAAGCCTGACAAAGCATCTAACGGTGTAATACGGCTGTGGCCCAACGCCTGACTCCCCCGTTTCCATCTACCGCCTCCCTGCCATTCCACTGCACGGACATTAGATGATCCATCTCGCTGCCATCTACTCATCGGGTGAGTTGCTCCGCTTCTTTCTATGTGTTTGCAATACCTATTTTCTCATTCCACGTGTGCAGCACCACCAGCAGCATAACACTCTCACCTTACGTATGCACTCGCTGTAATAACTACAGGGAAGATCCTAGTGGAAAAAATAGCAGAAATGCCGGACTTTGTTTTCTTTTGTGATCATATTATCTCTAAAGGGGTCTTCTAGTCACAGAAAACATGATATTACATAAGAAACCATCCACTTCAAGAGGAAAGTACAGGGGCAAGCAAGACTCTTGTTGTGCACTGAGAGGGTTGAGGACAGGAACGGCCTTAGGGGTGAGTGACCCACGTAATCACACAGGGCACATTATTTTCCACAGCCCAAGGAGGACATCGTTCATGGTAATAGAGGTTTGAAACCACTACAAACCATAATATTAAGATTCTTAGGGGGTATTTTATAGACATCACTAAGACTGTTATACAATGTGGTCTCTGCATATAGGTGTTATGTGAGCACTATATGGCAGCATATATTTAGAGGGAATCTATCAACCTTCTAAGGCTACTTCCACACAGCCGTTGTGCCTCGTCCTTAAACATCCATTATCGGTAAGGGGCACAACGGGCACCACAGGTCCCGATGGATCCCATTTACTATAATGGGGTTCCGTCAGGCCCCATTATTTTGTAGCGGGAGAAAAAGAAGGCACAAGTGCCTAATAGCAGTGGGAAAGAAGCCTAACCTGCTGTTGGAGGATAATAGGGGAAGTTTCAGGGAGGATTATGTTTCTCCTTAAAGGAGAAGTATCATGCAAGAAAACATTTCCCCTATGCAAAGGATAGGGGATTAGTTTTAGATTGCGTGGGGTCAGCTGTCAGACCCCCTGCGATCTCCTGCACAGGACCCAGACTCTCCCCAAAAACGGAGTGTGTCGACCCCCGCACAAAGCGGCGTCCAACATGCCCTCTCCATGTATCTCTATGGGGAAAACTGGAGATCCCAGCAGTCGGATCCCCCCCCCCTGCGATCTAAAACGTTTCCCCTATCATTAGAATGGGGGATTCATTTTTTTGTGTGATATATCTCCTTTAAAGAAGTACTCTAGGATTGGAAAACGTATCCCCTATCCTAAGGACCACCCGCAATCTCCTGTACGGGGCCACAGCAGACCACGGGAAGGGGGCGCGTTGACCACTGCACGAAGCGGCGGCTGACACGCCCCCTCAAAACAACTCTATGGGAGAGCCAGAGCGATGCTCTGCCATAGCTCTGTAATCAGGGGGCATCAGCCACCGCTTCATGCAGTGGTCGACATGCGCTATCTGGCTGGAGAGTCGGGGCCCCATACGGGAGATCACGGGGGGGTCCCAGCGGTCAGAACCCCCGCGATCTGAAACTTATCCCCTATCCTTAGGGATACATTTTCCAATCCAGGACCACTCCTTTAAGGTAGCCATCTGCCGGCTCCTTTAACAACACCCCCCTCATGAATACTGAGCCCTTTACAGTGGCCTTGAGTTACAGCACTAGGGGGGTGGGGGGACAGCTCTGTATTCACTAAAAATACATTGTTAGATGAGGATGTGGGCGGACCCCTGTGCATCAAACAACTTAATTTGCATATCAAAAATGGATGTTACTCAAAAAACGCACACCAAACAGCGATATTAAAAGTATCCCAATCCTCCCGGTAATGTGTCCTTTTAGCCTCTATCAACAGGTTAGAGTGACCTGCTGATTGATTCCTTTTAGTTATAGTGTGGCACTGCTACGTGGTTACGTGGTATGCAATGCATGGTATTGTTATTTGTAACATCAAAGTATGCCATATGGGGAGAGGCGCCAACACTTTCATCTACTTTTCTTTCCTCTACTGCTAGATCTGCTGTTCAATACTTGGTACAATGTTGCAGTTTGCATTTATTTTAATTTTTTTTTACTTTTTATTTTTTAGTGCCACCTCAAAATAATACACATAATGGACTGGTCTGCCCTGCCAGTTCCACCTACATGGAGACTAAATATGAGCCGACCTATGCCATGAAGTGCATATTGTTTTGAGGACATAGTCGGTAAACCACAGTCACCATATTTATATTTAGAATCTTTTTTCTCTCTATGTCTTCATCTCCTATAATGAATATCTTGTTTTCTCATACAGACAAATCTCCAGAACATTACAGCGCTGGCTGTGCATCCTATAGCTTTTGTAACTTAATACCTTTAATGAATTATGTTTATCACAGTGAACCCAATCCGGTATTTGTAAAGTTGTTCTGCAAAAAGGCGAACACAACAAGTTCTTTGCCAGTGGGTGAGCTTCTTTTATTATATTGCATACTGAGGTGGCTTCACCAACCTCCCGACTGACTGCACAGTGTATATACAGCGGCAGTCAACTGGTGCCAGAAAGTTAAACAGATTTGTAAATGACTTCTATTAAAAAATCTTAATCCTTCCAGTACTTATTAGCTGCTGAATACTACAGAGGAAATTATTTTCTGTTTGGAACACAGAGCTCTCTGCTGACATCAGGAGCACAGTGCTCTCTGCTGACACCTCTGTCCATTTTAAGAACTATCCAGAGTAGGAGAAAATCCCCATAGAAAACATATGCCTGCTCTGGACAGTTCCTAAAATGGACAGAGATGTCAGCAGAGAGCACTGTGGTCATGATGTCAGCAGAGAGCACTGTGCTCGTGATGTCAGCAGAGAGCTCTGAGTTCCAAAAAGAAAAGAATTTCCTCTGTAGTATTCAGCAGCTAATAAGTACTGGAAGGATTAAGATTTTTTTAATGGAAGTAATGTACAAATCTGTTTAACTTTCTGGCACCAGTTGATTTAAAAAAAAAAAAAGTTTTCCAGAGTACTCCTTTAAGTGGTTGAACAGAAACAGTCTCTGTTTACCGAATAAACTTAATAAGAAAGAATGTCGCACAAACCATATATCTGGTATAATACATTTCTAAATATACAGTCATATAAGGAATACAATAAGCACCATGTAACATTTGTGTTTACCTCTTTTTTCGCAATAATGTGTAAATAAAAAACTTTAATCTATCCGCATTGAAGTGCTGTAGACTTTTCTACCCATAGTATGGATCATATATCCTTCCACATACATCCATTATCTAGAACCAGACTGTGCAGGACCATTATACATTTTTTGAACAGGAGTCGTAGCAGGATGATCATCAACCCTAAGCTAAGTGTGTATGTTAAAGGGGTACTCCGCCCCGAGACATCTTAACCCCTATCCAAAGGATAGGGGATAAGATGTCTGATCTCGGCTGAGGCACCCCAGACATCCGGTACAAGGAGAGAACTTCGCTCCATGCCGGATGACTGGTGATGCCGGACGGAGGCTCGAAATGTCACGGTCACGCCCGCTCGTGACATTACGGCCACGCCCCCTCCCATAGACTTGCATTGACGGTGCGTGATCGTGACGTTACGAGCAGGGCGTGACCGTGACGTCACGAGCCCCCGGAGCTGCACCCGCTCTAAATGAACACCGGGTGCAGCAGAGGACTTCCGCTATCAGACATCTTATCCCCTATACTTTGGATAGGGGATAAGATGTCTAGGAGCGGAGTACCCCTTTAACTCTTCACTGCTCACAGCCACACCTTAGTACATTACAGTTTTAGCAATATGAACAGTGAAAAACATAATACAACATTATACAGTGCAAATTAATGAAAAAACCATCACATATATCACAATAAGATAGATATTGCACTTTTCAGGCTATACCCAATCACAGTACCCACAGGGTCCCCGGTGGGACATTGCATATGTTGTGTTATATATTGGCTATAATATTCTATTCTCTTATGTCCAGTTAATCGTCTTAGGTGTACAACATGCTTCACAACTGCCCCTACAGAAGTACCTGACTGTCATGGGCCCAGCCTTCAGTGTGGTGAAGAACAAGTGTGCCTCACTCTGCATATGAGCATATTCAGTAGTGAGTATTGCATAATGCCTGACCGATCTTCGATGTCCCCAATCAGGAAATACCATCTTGTCTCAAACCAAAACAGTTTTCTATAATTAGTTTGTGGTAGTACACAGTGTGATACTGTAGCAAAGGAAGGGTGTATTTCCCTCGCTAACCCTGGAGAAACCTCCACATGTGGCCTAATTAATGAGGTGGCAGAAAGGGGAAGTGTTTTTAAAAGGAAAGCAAACCGAATATTTAGGGCTCTCCCTAGAAGACAGCAAGCTGGCTCTAGGGGAGAGGAGAGGCAGATGTCCTGCTGAGAAACACACAGCCAGAGCTGTGAGTTGCCCCAAAGAGTGGTGTGGACAAGACACACAACAATAGGTTGCAAATGCTGTGCGTGAACAGTGAGTAGAAGGTTGCAGGAGGCATAAATTTAACTGGCTGGGAAAAGCCCACCAGTTGATAGCCAGGCCATGCTGGATTGTTTAGTTAGAGACTAGAGGGTCGTCTAGGGTTTTGTTTGTTCCTCTTTTATTTCTCCTGCAACCTATCTAATTAAGCTGGCGAGGATCCAGACTTGCATAAAGTACTGTTGTTTGCCAGTTTATTGAAGTGGAAACGTGTCCCGTGGCGGTGTCAAGGACGATCCCAGAGCTATTCCCAGGGATGAATCCTTACAACAGGCTAATACACTTCAAAGCTGTTTTTTTTAGAAACTGAGGTGGTTATGTGTGTGACAAGTAGTGATGAAAAAACTGAAAAGTTCACCAAATTTTGCAAAAAATACCCATTTTTTTATAGCAAATTCTTGTTGGGGTTTTTATGCGTGTGGAGGTATCATAAGAAGTAATGACTTTTTCCAAGATCTCCAAAAATTATACCTTTTTGGGAGTAGCAACAGGACTCCTGTGGAGTGACAACACTATCTGCTGCAGTGAGAACTCTCTTCGATGCTGCACTGGATGGTGACCGAGTGTGCTCACCCATGGCTAACTAAGCTCTAACTCTTTTTCAATGGTCAAATCTTCTAATCCAGAAGGCCATGGGGCCTGGGCTCATGGTATCAGCTGGAGAAAAGGCACAGTCCATATAAGATTTAACTAGTTAGGTTGGTTAGGAGGTGGTGATAATCCCTTTGGAGATGAGTTGGCTGTTGCTGCTATTTGTTGGAGCAGTACTGCTTGTAGAGGCGGGGAACCGTTGACTGCCCAGTCAGCAGGTGACTGCCACTTAAAGGGGTACTCCACCCCTTGACATTTTATCCCCTATCCAAAGGATCTCGGCTGCGGCACCCCGGACATCTGGTGCACGGAGCATCCATCCACCTCTTGCTAAATCATCGCTTTAAAGGGGTACTCCTATGCAAAGGTCCCGCTGCTGGAACTCCCCCCCCCCCCCCCCCCCCCCCTGCGCGATCTCCCTGCTGCACCAGTCGTTCGTTTAGTCCGTATAGCCAGTCTGCATGGAAGTTCGCTCCGTGCACCAGATGTCTGGGGTGCTGCAGCCAAGATCGCAGGGGTCCCCAGTGGCTGGACCCCCACGGTCAGACATCTAATAATCCCCTTACCTTATGCCTGTGAGTGGAGTACCCCTTTAATCATCGCGTCAGCGACATATATATATGTCCAATGTGTCGCAATGATGTTAAGTATTCAATTATTCATCATACACGATGGGAACTTGGTGAATACGGGATGTACATGACCCCCTCTATGTTTTTTTTACGATTGTACAAATCGTGGTAAAAACTTGTAATTTTTACTGAAATGTTGGTTATTCACAGCAAATAAACAGCAGTAGCGCACCACGTTAATGCAGCGTGTGAACACTGCCTCACTCTTCAGAATACGTCTGTCTCAAATTTGTTTGGCCATGCAAGGCTGGTTCTTCCTATAGGTAAAATAGGCAGCCGCCTAGAGCACACTGTTGATGGGGGCACTGCTCGGCAAGCTGCAAGAAAGTTAGTAGCCAGGTAGCATCAGAAAGCCCCACTCACCCAAAGCACCCGCCCAGCACCACCATGTCACCCCAGTAGTAAGGAAATTATATGAGGAGGAAGATTATCACAGTGTGTAATCTCAGTAGTAAAGAGATTACATGAGGAGTGAATTTGTTACAGTGTGTCACCCCAGCAGTAAGGAAATTATATGAAGAGTGGGTTTGTTACAGTGTGTCACCACAGTAGTAAGGAAATTATATGAAGAGTGGGTTTGTTACAGTGTGTCACCCCAGTAGTAAGAAAATTATATGAAGAGTGGGTTTGTTACAGTGTGACACCACAGTAGTAAGGTGGGGCATGTCAAATGGTGGAGATGATGGGCATGGTCAAGGGGCGCCAAAAATCCTTGCACCAACCCTGGGTCCATGTAATACTAAATATATGAAACTCTGTTGTACCTGTGAATTCTAGAATATATATAACAAATTTGTTCTTTTTTTCAGTTGAGGATAGCATTTTCAGTCGTAACATGATGTATTTCGTTGGAAGACAATGCTGGAATAAAAAAGACTGTAATATTGCGGGCAAAGTAACATCAGCATCACTTAAAATTATACTCGGCACAGATTGTTGCTTTTCAGATGACTGCTGGATGCATATTGCACCATGTAGGTATTATGGGGGGGGGGGGGGGGCCTTGGTGCTCTGTGATATACCATTAACCATTATTACACCAAGATACTCCTCCTCAAAATGGGATAACAGGTACACATATAAAGATGCAAGAGCATCTATGTCACAGGAGGTGATAAGACAACAAATTCAGATACCATAGAAACAATAAAATTGTTAAAAAACAAAAACAGCAACAGAACAAACTAACATGCAGATTTAAAGGGTTACTCCGCTGCTTAGCATTAGGAACAAAATGTTCCGAACGCTTAGAGCCGGTGTCGGGGGCTTGTGACAGCATGGCCCTGCCCGCCTCGTGACATAACGCCTCTCCCCTCAGAGCAGCAGAGTACCCCTTTAAGGATAGGGGATAAGTGTCTGATCGTAGAGGGTCCAACCGCTTGGACTCCCTGGTATCTCCTGTACGCCGCTCCGACTTTCCTCTTACAAGGAGCAAGGGTCGGTACATGCCCTCCATGCATCTCTATGGTAGAGCCAGAGATATACAAGCCCTGTACTCGTGTGTCTCCAGCTCTCCCAAAGAGATCCATGGAGAGATCCGGAGCCCCTTCCCCACGATCAGACACTTATTAATTTTCCTATGTTGGACTACACCATAAATTATAAATAACTACACTGTGTGCTTTCAATTGTTTTGTTAAGTCCCTCTGTTCATAAAGTATTGATCTTCTTTCTATCATTTGTTTCTACCAATAATACCAGTAGGAGGAATGGAGGAATGTTAGGACCATGCATATTACCATCATACTGTTGCTGACTAAATCCTGTATACTGGGACCAATATTACAAGTATACAAGGAGGAAAATTATCACCATACATAATATCATCGTACTGACCAAATCCTGTATACTAAGACCAGTATTACTAATAGTAACAGTATACAAGGAGGAATATTATCACCATACATATTACCATCATATTGTTACTAACCAAATCCTGTAAACCAATACCAGTAGGCAAGATATACTATTTCTGCAACACCACAACCATTTGGGGTGTGTGACTTGCTTAAAGGGAACCTGTCATGGGATTTTACCATATATAATGTGTGGCAACCCTTTATTTACTGTAAAATCAACTTCCTCACCATCCTGCCCACAGGGGAGCTATACTCACCTAGTTCCTTCAGGGTGATTGACAGCAAAGGCACCGCCCACATCATTTGCTCTGCCCTGTCTGCTGAGGTGGCAGAGTGGTGACGAGGGTGCTGAGGGGGCTTGATTACAGCCTGAGAAGACGGGACTAGGTAAGTAAAGCTCCCTGCCCAGGGGACTACTTACGGGGCAAGCGGATGATCCTCACCATCCCTACGAGTAGTAACGTCTTCTAGTAAGGAAGCAGATTTTACCAACATAACATGTTTTTATGCATTATATATGGTAAAACCTCATGATAGGTTCCCTTTAATCGCTCAGGACAAAACCCATTGGGGGGAGATTCTTTAAAACCTGTCCAGAGCAAAAGTTGCTTAGTTGTCCATAGCAACCAATCAGATCGCTTCTTTCATTTTTGAAAACTCCTCTGAAAAATGAAAGAAGCGATCTGATTGGTTGCTATGGGCAACTCAGCAACTTTTCGTTTGGACGGGTTTTGATAAATCTCCCCCATTGAACATCTGTCACATGGTCTAAAAGCGGAGGTTTGAAACCACCAGAAGTCTAAATATTGAGATTTCAATAGAGAAGTATTTAGACATTGGCCCAATCATTTTTTAGCAAATTTATCTGAACACATTGGCCCTCATTTACTATTCTAAACCCGACTTGTTTTGTCGGGGTTTTTTGGCGCATCTTTGTCTGCGACATGTCGCAGACATCGTGCGCCAGTCTGCGACACAATGCAACATTTTTCCCCGAAGGACCCGATGTGGATTCTACCAAACCCAAAAAAGGGGCGTAACCCGACATTTCTGAGCTTTCCCCCGTATTTATAAAGCTTTCCAACCTGAATTTGTTGAATTGTTGTGGATTTTTCCCGACAACTCAGAGGAGTTGGAAACCAAAACCAACAAAACCCACGTGCGACAAACAGGATGCGACATAATAATAAATACCAGGGGAAAAAAGCAGTCGGGTAAGAAAGCAAGATAGACTTACAACCCGATTTTCTAAGTAAATGAGGGCCTATATCGCGGCATTTTAGTTATTTTGTGGCGCTGCAACTTAGGCTGTGTAATATTTGTGCACTAGTACTAATATGGTGGCAGTATTGGGGGAGATTTATCACAGACTATGCAAAGTTGACTAGTTGCCCACAGCAACCAATCAGATCGCTTCTTTTATTTTTTAAAAAAGGCCTCTGAAAAATAAAGGAAGCGATCTGATTGGTTGCTATAGGCAACTGGTCAGCTTTTGCATTGGAAGGTACCACACATCTCTGCTTGCGGAATACAGTGACCCTGATAAGAGTGTTGTGTAGTTTTCTTTGTGGGTTTAATTCCCTACAATTTATTTTCCACGGTATTTACTAAGGTTTCCCTACAATTTTCACTTTTCCCTACATTTTGCTTCTTTTTTTTTTTTTTTTTTTTTTTTTTTTTTTTTTTTTTTTTTTACACGTCGGGTTTACCTCAGCTGAAATCCACCACATTTCATTTTCTGTAGAAACCTTAGTAAATATGTTTTGTTTTTGTGAAAATGTCTGGGACACGCCCATTTTTTTTAACACAGCCATGCCCCTTTTTGGGGTTTTCTCTGTAAGGCTGGGTCCACACTACGTTTTGTCCCATACGGGAGCGCATACAGCAGGGGGGAGCTAAAACCTCGCGCTCCCGTATGTTACCGTATGCGCTCCCGTATGCCATTCACTTCAATGAGCCGACCGGAGTGAAACGTTCGGTCCGGTCGGCTCATTTTTGCGCCGTATGCGCTTTTACAACCGTACCTAAAACTGTGGTCAACCACGGTTTTAGGTCCGGTTGTAAAAGCGCATACGGCGCAAAAATGAGCCGACCGGACCGAACGTTTCACTCCGGTCGGCTCATTGAAGTGAATGGCATACGGGAGCGCATACGGTAACATACGGGAGCGCGAGCTTTTAGCTCCCCCCTGCCGTATGCGCTCCCGTATGGGACAAAACGTAGTGTGGACCCAGCCTAAAACGGAGAATTGGTCGGACAGAATTCTGGCACACAACCTGACAAAACATGTCGGGTTTACAATAGTAAATCAGGGCCATTGAGTAGCAAATCGAAACCTTAAAGGGGTATTCCAGGCAAAAACTTTTTTTATATATATCAACTGGCTCCAGAAAGTTAAACAGATTTGTAAATTACTTCTATTAAAAAATCTGAATCCTTTCAGTACTTATGAGCTTCTGAAGTTAAGGTTGTTCTTTTCTGTCTAAGTGCTCTCTGATGACACCTGTCTCGGGAAATGTCCAGTTTAGAAGAGGTTTGCTATGGGGATTTGCTTCTAAACTGGGCGTTTCCCGAGACAGGTGTCATCAGAGAGCACTTAGACAGAAAAGAACAACCTTAACTTCAGAAGCTCATAAGTACTGAAAGGATTAAGATTTTTTAATAGAAGTAATTTACAAATCTGTTTAACTTTCTTGAGCCAGTTGAGATAGATATATATATATATATATATATATATATATATATATATATCTAACGTTTTTGCCTGGAATACCCCTTTAATGGTCTATTCACTCGTACAGTATTCTGCGCAGATTTGATGCGCAGGATTTTCTGTTGCAGATTTCAAAGTAAACTGAATGACTGAACACAGCTTGATATCCTGTTCATCAAATCTGCGCAGAATACTGTACGTGTGAATAGACCCGAAGGGTCTATTCACACGTACAGTATTCTGCACAGATTTGATGCACAGGATTTCAAGTCATTCAGTTTACATTGAAATCTGCAGCAGAAAATCCTGCGCATCAAATCTGCTCAGAATACTGTATGTGTGAATAGACCCTAAAGGTATGTACTGCAAATTCTCCACTAACTCACAACTAGAGATGAGCGAACTTACAGTAAATTCGATTCGTCACGAACTTCTCGGCTCGGCAGTTGATGGCTTATCCTGCATAAATTAGTTCAGCTTTCAGGTGCTCCGGTGGGCTGGAAAAGGTGGATACAGTCCTAGGAAAGAGTCTCCTAGGACCGTATTCACCTTTTCCAGCCCACCGGAGCACCTGAAAGCTGAACTCATTTATGCAGGATAAGTCATCAACTGCCGAGCCGGGAAGTTCGTGACGAATCGAATTTACTGTAAGTTCGCTCATCTCTACTCACAACAAACTTGTGTTTAGGCCTTATATTCCGTGCGCCAGGTGGCCCATGGAGTTTAAGGAGTTATGTGTCGATGCATGTCATTAGCACTTACCTCCACATAGCCCACCACTGTTAACCGAATAGGAGCAAGGACTCCTGTCAAACTAACAGGAGTCCCTGCTCTCTATGGGGTTTCCCCCTCAAGAGCAGAAAGTGTGTCAGATCTAGCCTGGTCCATGCTGCCTCCATGATGGATGAGATTCATGGTGAATCCACAACATAATCTGCATGTTACACGTGTTTTTTTCTTTTTTTTTTTTGCATATTTGTGACCGTTCTGCATGAAAAAAAATCCTACCGTATGGACTGTTGACCATTGTAATGGGAGATGAGTGCCTGGTGCAGCACAGACTGTGAACATGGCCAATGTATAGCAGCTATGTAGACCAATTCATAAATCATGTAGGATGACTGTAATTCTTTCTTCTATGTCTACTGTATATGGCACAATAGTGCATTTGGTTTTTTTTACAATTTTTTTTTGTTTTTGTTTTTAGTGCCACTAGAAATTAATACACATAATGGACTGGTCTGCCCCGCCCATGGTACCTTCAAGGAAAACAATCTTGCCTATGCCATTAAGTGCACCGAATATGAGGAGTTTTGTTTTCTGTATGCAACCGGTAAACCACGGGTCGCCATATTGATTTGAAGAATCTTTTTCCTCCACAGTAACATCTCCTATAGTGAATACCTTGTTTTCTCTTTTTTCTTATGCAGCCAAGAAACCACAAGTCTATACAATTGGCTGCGCTTCTATTTCCTATTGTCAATTATTGCATTTAATCAACAAATATTATCATTATATACCCAATTCACAATATGCATATACAACCTGCAGTAGGGCGCACCTAACAAGTTCTTTACCAGTGGGTAAGCTAATTTTATTGTACATAGGTCATTATTATAGGACATACTGTACTGTCATTTAGGGGACATATATTAGATTTTTATAAAGGGGAGAAGGGGGTTAAAGGGGTACTCCACTGGAAAAAAAAATTCTTTAAATCAACTGATGCCAGAAAGTTACAGATTTGTAAATTACTTCTATTTAAAAATCTTAATCCTTTCAGTAATTATCAGCTGCTGTATGCTCCAGAGGAAGTTCTTTTCTTTTTGAATTTATTTTCTGTCTGACCACAGTGCTCTCTGCTGACGCTTCTGTCCATGTTAGGAGCAAATCCCTATAGCAAACCTCTCCTGCTCTGGACAGTTCCTGACATGGAAAGAAGTGTCAGCAAAGAGCACTGTGGTCAGACTGGAAAGAAATTCAAAAAGAAAAGAACTCCCTGTGAAGCATACAGCAGCTGATAAGTACTGGAAGGATTAAGATTTTCAAATAGAAGGCATTTACAAATTTGTTTAACTTTCTGGCACCAGTTGATTTAAAGAAAAATGTTTTCCACGGGAGTACTCCTTTAAATGGCTTCAGGAAAGCATAGACATATGCACACACATGTCGACAGATACACACATACAGTATTTATAGGTCTTCTAGGACACTTGTATATAAAAATGTACAGCCTTAGTACCGTATAGGGGTTTTCAGGGAAACATCAATTATATATAGTCTTATTTCCAACAATGTACAATTACACACAGTGCAGGGTTATGTGCAGGAAGCGATGATCAAGGTGAGGCGGGGAAGGGCAGGGATGGTTTGAACAACAAGGGCTACAATTGTTTCACACCATTAGGTGTGAAAGAACTGTAGCCCTTGCTGGTAAAACTCCCACCACCTCACATTGCTCATCATTCCAGCATCGCTCCACCCACGTGCCGCCCCCTCACTCTCCCTCTGGGATCCGGAGATTGTGTCACCGTCCCTCCCTGTTTTCTATTGTTTGTTTGTGTATTTATGTAAAGGCACAGCGGGCGGTCAGAGAAGGGGACCGAATTTAAAGGGGTATTCCAGGAATTTTTTTTTTATTTGACTGTGCTACAGGGGCAGTAAAGTTGGTATAGTTCATAATATAGTGTCTGTACCTGTATGTGACGTTTTTCTCACAATTCTTATGTGATTTTCACCCCAATATTTATTTTTAACAGCATACAAAATGACTGTTGTCTCAGATTTTTCCCAGGTTGCAATGCGGCCGAGACCTGACTCACTAGTCAGCTGATGACAGGGAGCCTGTCTGCTTCAATGGGTGGAGCGATCGCTTGGTGGGAGAGAGATCAATCTGCAACTAATGCAACAGCTGTAGGCACCCTGATTGAAAACCCCAGGTCTTTTGAATGGACGCAGCTCATTCCTGTTTCAATGGGTGGGGTGGCTGATGTGTGGGAGGGAGGAACATGGAATTATGGGATTTGTAGTAAAAAAAAAAAAAAAAGAAAACTCAAACCAGTTCACAAAAAGCTAGCCACAGTGTTATGGTAATCTCACAACGTAGCCATTTATCCCCAAGACAAGCACAGATCCTTCCTAAGCATGTCCATTACTGTCTGCCAGGTACGTACTAAAATCACCTTATGGTGGAGAACCCCTTTAACAAAAGAACCAGTGGTTTTTTTTTTATGTTTCTATATTTATATTATGTTTATTTAAAAAAAATAAATGTAGTGGCTGACCCCTACCCATAAAATTTTTATTTGGGATCAGTGGAGCTACTTCGGTCTCAGCTGTCTTGCACAGTCTTCATATCTGCTTACAGCTGTATCAACTTATGCTCAGGCACACTTCAGAACTCATATCATAGTCCCTGTAGTAGTCCCTGGCGGCCATGTTGGTTGCCGTACCAAGCAGATGTGCCATTGAAGAGCCTTGAAAAGCCGGGGGGATAGTGATATGCTGCCTCCACCTCTAGACAGCCCAGTGTTTCCCAACCCGGGTTCTTCCAAGCTGTTACAAAACTACAACTCCCAGCATGCCTGGACAGCCTTTGGCTGTCCAGGCATGCTGGGAGTTGTAGTTTTGCAACAGGTGGAGGCACCCTGGTTGGGGAAAAACTGACTTAGGCTGGGTTCACACCACGTTATCTTAAATACGGTTCCCGTATACGGTTTGGCGGAGGGGGACGGGGCTTAATCGCGGCGCCCGCACTCAGCCGTATTCGGGAACCGTATTTAATGCAAGTCTATGAGCCGACCGGAGTGAACCGCAGCCTCCGGTCGGCTTAGTTTTCGGCTGTATGCGGTTTCCCGACCGCAGTCAAAAACGTGGTCGACCACATTTTTGCCTGCGGTCGGGAAACCGCATACGGCCGAAAACAAAGCCGACCGGAGGCTGCGGTTCACTCCAGTCGGCTCATAGACTTGCATTAAATACGGTTCCCGAATACGGCTGAGTGCGGGCGCCGCGATTAAGCCCCGCCCCCCTCCTCCAAACCGTATATGGGAACCGTATTTAAGAAAACGTGGTGTGAACCCAGCCTAAGTCAGAAGGTAGCTTTCAGAATATTTGCACAGAGGTAATAGAAGCAAATGACACAGTTTTTCTCTCGCACATTTAGGACCACTGTCCATATTGAAATAGTAACATAGACTTTTTCTGTGTTTTACTACAGTCAACTCCTTGTTATGCTGGCATTGTCGCGGATCTGTTGACCTGAAATGTGAAGTGTTTGCAAAATGTTCTGCAGAAAATGACGCATGTGTGACCATATTTACAAAGACCTCGTACGGTATAGGTATATATCTATGTGTCTGTATATAGGAACACAAGCAAACTGAGTAGTGTTCAACAATTCTGAATCCAACCGTGATTAGATCCCCAGTATCCGAGTAAAGCACCTGGGTATCTCTAGCGCCCCCATAGACAATGCTTGGAGTACATGCTGTCTACCGCTCCTTGCAGCAGGGAGAGTCGGGGGCCCAATTTCACTCTGCGGCTCAGCTAATCTCCGGCCACAGCATGTCCCGCCACGACCGGTGATAGGCTGAGCGGCAGTGTAATGTAAGAAGTCTGGGCCCGCGCCCTTTACCTGACACTGCCCCTTAGCTATCGCCGTCCGAGGCGGGACTGTCAGGATACGGGTACTGTGAGGATACTGAAGGTGGATCCTCTGTGTCAGTGGGGTGATGACGTGGGACGTACCAGGGGAACGGAGTCTAAGGGGTTACTGGTATTCACCAGAGCCCACCGCAAAGCGGGATGGACTTGCTGCGGCAGGTAACCCCCAGGTCGTTCCACCCGATAGCAACTCAACCCCGACTGACTGCTGAGATAGGCGCGGTACAAAGGATTAGGCAAGAGCAAGGTCGGACGTAGCAGAAGGTCAGGGCAGGCAGCAAGGATCGTAGTCAGGGGCAACGGCAGGAGGTCTGGAACACTGGCTTGGGACATACAAGGAACGCTTTCAATGGCAACAAGATCCGGCAATACAGGGAAGGGGAAGTGAGGTAATATAGACCAGGGCACAGGTGAAATCACTAATTTGGGCCAGGTGCCAATCAGCGGCGCACTGGCCATTTAAATCGCAGAGAGCCGGCGCGCCCTAGGGAGCGGGGCCGCGCGCGCCGGGACTGGACAGACGGAGGACGGGTCTGGTAAGCAGGCTGGGATGCATCCTTGCTAGAGACACTATCGCAGCGCTCCCGGTCAGCGGGTCTGACCGGGGCGCTGCGAGCAGGTAAACGCTGCAAGTGCTCCGGGGAGGAGCGGGGACCCAGAGCGCTCAGCGTAACAGGGACATAGCTGCAGCCGGCAACTAACTAAGTGCGTTGTGGCGTGTCGGTCACCATAAGCCAAAAGAAGACTGTCTGGAAGATGGTAGACTGTTTTCACTGGCATCAGGGGAGGGAGAGAAGGGAAATTAAAGGGGTACTCCTGTGGAAAACATTTTTTTTTTGTTAATCAACTGGTGCCAGAAAATTAAACAGATTTGTAAATGACTTCTATTGAAAAAATCTTAATCCTTCCAGTACTTTTAAGCAGCTGTATGCTACAGAGGAAATTCTTTTCTTTTTGACGTTCTTTTTTGTCTTTTCCACAGTGCTCTCTGCTGACACCTCTGTCCATATCAGGAACTGTGCAGAGCAGCATAGGTTTGCTATGGGGATTTTCTCCTGCTCTGGACAGTTCCTGATACGGACAGAGGTGCCAGCAGAGAGCACTGTGGACAAGACAAAAAAGAAATTCAAAAAGAAAAGAATTTCCTCTGTAGCATACAGCTGCTAATAAGTACTGGAAGGGTAAAGATTTTTTTAATAGAAGTCATTTTCAAATCTGTTTTAACTTTCTGGCACCAGTTGGTTTAAGAAAAAAAAGTTTTCCACCGGAGAACCCCTTTAATAACGGATCTTTGAGGCACACAGTGGGTACCACGGTCATAACCGCAGACACCGTATGGAAAATAAAAACTGGTTTATAAACAAGTTTTTAATTTCCATAAGGTGTCCATGGTTATGTCCGTAGTACCCACTGTGTGTGCCCCAAAGATCTGTTATTAATCTTCCTCGGAGGATTCCAGCGATCTTCTACTAATCTTTGTTATAGTTATATTAGTTTCTACTGGTTATAATTGTGAATTACTCTGATGTTGTGTGATAGGTGGAAAGACAGAAATGCAGCTCTTTAAAAGATGTGGATTTTCATCGGAGTGTAACAAAGCCGGGATCATCACCACTGCTCAGAAGAGCATATCCAAAAACACCACCTGCTGTTATAGCGACCACTGTATTTCTCCAATACCAACCTGTAAGTATTTATATTACAGAAAGCAAGTAAAGTTTCTTGCCGCACCTATGGTGCAATTTTCGCTGGCGCAGAAACCTTTCTACGCCATGCACAACAGCCGTGGGTACAACTGGGGATGAGCAGGAGGTATATATTGTTTATCTCCTGCTCAGCCACAAGTGGCAGCCAGTCAGACAGGCCGAATGGGGCAAATGACACTAAGACCTTCACTCTGGTGAAAAACAAATTTTTTTTTTTCAAATCAACTGGTGCCAGAAAGCTAAAAAGATTTGTAAATTACTTATATATAAAAATCGTAATCCTTCCAGTATTTATCAGCTGCTGTATGCTACAAAGGAAGTTGTGTAGTTCTTTCCGGTCTGACCACAGTGCTCTCTGCTGATAACTCTGTCCATGTCAGGAACTGTCCAGAGCAGGAACAAAGTTCCATAGCAAACCTCTCCTGCTCTGGACAGTTCCTGACACGGACAGAGTTGTCAGCAGAGAGCACTGTGGTCAGGCTGGAAAGAACTGCACAACTTCCTCTGAAGTATATAGCAGCTGATAAGTACTGGAAGGATTAACTTTCTGGCATCGGTTCTTTTGAAAAAAAAATTTTTCCACTGGAGTACCCCTTTAATGACCAAGAAATAAGAAATAGTCATGCTGCACCAAATAAATTATTAATTCACATCTACAATGTGTCTTTTTTTATGTTCCCATCATTTGTTAAACATTCTTTAACTTTTTTAGATTGTTAGAAAGTTCATAAATTTTGCAGCAAATTTCCAGATTTTCATGAAAATGTTATAATCTGATTTTCCAGCGACCAGTTCAGTTCTGATGTGGATTTGAGGGGCTTGTATGGTAGGTTCCCCTTAAAAATCATCCCATTTTAAAAACTGTATCCCTCAAAGTAGTCAGAATGATATTAAAGTAGTTTATTAACCCTTTAGGAGTTTTCACAGAAATGAAATGTCATTGTTTTTCTGATTTTCCATCTAAATTCATTTTTTTCTATAACACAACTGCTTTTGAGAGAGAAATGCAACTCAATATTTATTCCACTATATTATTATAACGTATTTAGAAATATCCTAAATTTGGCCTTGCGCTACATGACTCACACATAGGTCTCAGACATGAAGGAGCACTGTGTCGATTTTGGGGCCTTCTTGCATTATATAAAGTTGAAGAGGCCTTGGGGTGCAAAAATATTTTTGGGAGATGCTTGCATTGGTACCATTCTGGTGTACATGTGACACTCTGAACGTTTTTATTAAATTTTTATATGAGGTGGTTTAAATAAAAAATACTATTCTGCAGTTATTATTATTATTTTTTTTTTACATTGTCCCTCATGTAATTTTGATTTTGAGTCCTAAAGCAGCACACACAGATGGGATATTTCATCCCCCAGACTCAACACTAGGACTGCCCACCTAACAAGATTAATCAAGAAATTAGCATAGTTAATTGCTGACCTGATAAGAACCTTTTCCTATAGCTCACACAGGTGTATTAAATAGAGACAAATTACAGAAAAAATAGTATTGGGTGGGTATTTGTGTGCTGCCTTAGGACTCAAGGAAATCAAAATTACAAGTGAGACAAATTTTTTTTTCTTCTTCATCCTAAGTCAGCACACACAGATGGGATCTGAAATAGAAAACCATAGAGAGGGTAAATCAAAGAAAAACAAAGGTAGACAGGAGCAGGTGGTACATCTCCTATTGGTGGAATGATAAACACATGTGTGAGCTGTAGGAGAGGGTTCTTATAAGGTTAACAATTAACTATGCTAATTTCTTGATTTATCTTGCTAGGTGGACGGTCCTAGGGTGGATTCTGGCGGATGAAATATCCCATCAGTGTGTTGCCTTTATATATATATATTTTTTTTAATCTATTGATTGTATGTATTATTTTGTAATTTTTTCACATTATTTTTACACATGACTGATCATACATATAGTGCAGTACACATCTGTACTGCACTATATTATGTCTATGCCTGCCAGTGTAACACTGACAGGCATAGTATAGCAGATCAGACTCTACTTCAGCTATAAGAATCATATAAGAAACTCCTGTCAAAGAAGCTGTAGATTTCGGGGAATAAGGGATGCAGTCATATGGGCATTCACTTTTAGAGCTGTTTTCCTACAAAGCAGTTGAGTCATGGTTATATTGCAAAACACTACTGGACAATTTTTTTCTTATTTTAGGTAAAAATTGTCTCATCTGCACTATTCTTTCTAAATGTAGCTTTCCTGGTAGCTAGCTCCTGTAACCTTTGATAAATAGGACATAATATGGCTCTGATACAAATGAATGGGAAGAAAGGGCTTCATTGTTGGTTCTCTACTGTGGCAAATAAAGGAGGCATTCTCTGATGTATATGTGCCTAATGTGAATATGAAAGGAGTAAGCCCATATGAAAGGGTGAGCTCTTCAATAGCACTTATGATAATAATGATGGTTTAGGCAGAAGTAATGATACATTTTTGTTTCTAGTGCCCTCAGAGAGCAATAAAACCAATGGACTCATCTGTGAATCCTGCTATCTTGAAGACTCTGGTAGCTGCTCTGGTAAAGATCGCATAATTTGTACTGGAAATGCAACACAATGTATTATTATCTTATTATCTTATACAGAGAAAATAGTAAAAGGTAATAGGCAACTTATATTGTTTTTTTTTTCTGTTCATGATGGAGGCCTAAGAGTAAGCAAGACTCCAGCTGGTGCTTAACTGGAGGCTCGCTGTTGTTAAATTACAACTCTCATCATTCCCAGACAGCCAAAGGCCTCCTCGTAATGTCACGCCCCCCCCCCCCTCCATCTATGTCTATGGGTGGGGGCACGACGGCCGTCATGCGCCCTCCCATAGACATGAACGAAGGGGGCGTGGCGTGACGTCGCCAGGGGTTGTGATATCACGTCTCCAGTTCCAGAAACAAAGAGCTTTTCTAGACTGGAGACGCAGCCCTGCATAGAATAGCTCTGTGGATAGGGGATAAGATTTCTTTGGCCGGATAACCTCTTTAAGTGGATCTGCCCCCCCATTACCACTCAGATTCTAGTTGTAGTTTTTAGAGGTTCTTTAGTGACTATGCTTACAATGGCCACCTTCTCCACTTCTGACTTGTTACTGATTTGTACAAGAATTCTCAGGTCCTATGATGTGCTGTCTATATGTGGGTGCAGAGATATAACTTAGAGCAGCTAGGCCTCAGTCTCAAAGGGGTACTCCGCCCCTAGACATCTTCTCCCCTATCCAAAGGATCCCACCGCTGGTGACCCCCTGCGATCTCGGCTGCAGCACCCCAGAACTTTGCTCTGTGCTGGATGACTGGCGATGTGAGGCAGGAGGCTTTTGATGTAATGACCACGCCCCCTTGCATCATCATGTCCACGCCCCCTCAATGCAAGTCTATGGGAGGGGCCATGGCCTCCCATAGACTTGCATTGAGGGGGCGTGGCCGTGACATCGCGAGGGGTCGTGGCCGAGACGTCACGAACTTCCTGCGCTGCACCCAATGCTTGAAACGAACACCGGTGCAGCAGGGAGATTGTGGGGCTCCCCAGTGGTGGGACCCCCACGATCAGACATCTTATCCCCTATCTTTTGGATACGGGATAATATGTCTAGGGGCCACGTACCCCTTTAAACCTGTACCTACCCCCTAGGCCTCCACCTACCATGTGCCATTTACTGTATAATAGTCTTCCTATATGGCAGGCATCTAGTCCCCAACAGATATAAGGGCCTGGGTATGACTTCTCCCTCTGCACTTCCTATATCTACACCTCTAGTAGAAAACCTAGGGTAACAAAATGTAATCCTGTCTCATGCTAAATGATTTTTTTTTCCCCACAGGGATTAGTAGAAGCAGTGAAATCTTCAGTGGCTGTGCTCACCCCAGTATATGTGATAGTGGAAATATAAATATCACTTATCACCAAACAACCTTTGAAGAAACAAAAACATGTAGTGTTCCAGCAAAAAGCAGCGAACATTCTCCTAACATCCTATATGCTTCTGTCATGTTTGTTATATGGTCAAACTCAATTTACAAACTGTAGGTTAAGGGAAATTTATGACAAATATTAATGCTTGTGTTAGAGCAAATTCTTCTAAGATGAGTGATAAAGACATTTCTAAAATTTGGTTTTGCTAAATATATTTTATATTCTAAAGGTCCCTCCTAAAATGTATTTCGGGAATGCATTTTATTAAATGAAAAATCCTTCATCTTTGTCTGAGACCACTTAAAGGGGTACTTCGCCCCTAGACATCTTATGCCCTATCCAAAGGAATGGGGATAAGGTGTCTGATCACGGGGTCCTGGAGCTGGGGACCACCGCAATCTCTGCTGCAGCATCCCAGACATTGGGTGCACGGAGCGAACTTTGCTCCATGCCGGATGACTGGCGATGCAGGGTGGAGGTTCGAAACGTCACGGTCATGCCGTGCTCGTGACGTTACTGCCATGCCCCCTCAATGCAATGCAAGTTTATGGGAGGGAGTGTGAGGGGGCGTGGTCATGACATCAGGAGCGGGGAGTGACCATGACATCACAAGCCTCAGTCACAAGCCTTACTACTTGTTCTCTATCCAATTGGAAAGCCAGAGATACACAAGTGATGTACTCATGTATCTCCGGCTCTCCCATACAGATGCATGGAAGGCCTGTGTCAACCGCTCTCTGTGCACAAGAAAAGCCTGATTTCTGTGCAAAAGATCCCAGAGGGTCATAGAGGTCAGACCCCCAAGCGATCATACATTTATACCTTTTATTTTCAATAGGGTGGGAGAAGTAAAACATTAGAGTACCCCTTTAACTGCTTTCTTCCAAAAACAGCACCACACTTGTACTATGCTTATGTATTTGTGACAACCATCTGCGAGATGGCAGATGTAGCGTAGGGCTAGCTGATAGTCGTAGTTCGGAGGGGGCAGTGGTTACGTGGATGAGCTGTGCAAGGCCTTAAGCTGTGTAAGGGGCCCTGAAAATTCTAATGGCAGCCCTGTCTACTACTACATAAATTCCATTCAGCCAAGCATACTCTTATTGTCATCTATTGAGGTAAGTCTGAAGACGTTCTGAGACCGGGAATAAGGAACCTTGCTGCTTCTAAAATTACATCAGACATGTAGACGTTCTAAGTCTTTGTGTGTCATTAGTCAGTAACCTGTAATCAAGTCTTACGGACTCACAAAAACACCTGGCTCATTCTATAGACTTTATGTTGTTGATTTGTTTGTCTTCTGAAGGATAGTTTCTACTAATTGTAATATATATATATATATATATATATATATATATATATATATATATAAAATCCAATAACGTGAAAAAGTGGTGTTTATTACACTAAACTCTCTTATGGGATATACTGTATATATAATGTGAGGGGTGGAGTCACTTATGGGAGATATTGTATATATAATGTGAGGGGTGGAGTCTCTTATGGGATATACTGTATATATAATGTGAGGGGTGGACTCACTTATGGGATATACTGTATATATAATGTGAGGGGTGGAGTCACTTATGGGAGATACTGTATATATAATGTGAGGGGTGGACTCACTTATGGGATATACTGTATATATAATGTGAGGGGTGGACTCACTTATGGGATATACTGTATATATAATGTGAGGGGTGGAGTCACTTATGGGATATACTGTATATAATCTGAGGGGTGGACTCACTTATGGGATATACTGTATATATAATGTGAGGGGTGGACTCACTTATGGTATATACTGTATATATAATGTGAGGGGTGGACTCACTTATGGGATATACTGTATATATAATGTGAGGGGTGGAGTCACTTATGGGATATACTGTATATATAATGTGAGGGGTGGATTCATTTATGGGAGATACTGTATATATAATGTGAGGGGTGGACTCATTTATGGGAGATAATATATATATATATATATATATAATGTGAGGGGTGGAGTCATTTATGGGAGATACTATATATATATATATATATATATATAATGTGAGGGGTGGACTCACTTATGGGAGATACTGTATATATAATGTGAGGGGTGGACTCACTTATGGGATATACTGTATATATAATGTGAGGGGTGGATTCACTTATGGGATATACTGTATATATAATGTGAGGGGTGGAGTCACTTATGGTATATACTGTATATATAATGTGAGGGGTGGATTCATTTATGGGAGATACTGTATATATAATGTGAGGGGTGGACTCACTTATGGGATATACTGTATATATAATGTGAGGGGTGGACTCACTTATGGGATATACTGTATATATAATGTGAGGGGTGGATTCACTTATGGGATATACTGTATATATAATGTGAGGGGTGGAGTCACTTATGGTATATACTGTATATATAATGTGAGGGGTGGATTCATTTATGGGAGATACTGTATATATAATGTGAGGGGTGGACTCACTTATGGGAGATACTGTATATATAATGTGAGGGGTGGACTCACTTATGGGAGATACTGTATATATAATGTGAGGGGTGGACTCACTTATGGGATATACTGTATATATAATGTGAGGGGTGGACTCACTTATGGGAGATACTGTATATATAATGTGAGGGGTGGACTCACTTATGGGAGATACTGTATATATAATGTGAGGGGTGGACTCACTTATGGGAGATACTGTATATATAATGTGAGGGGTGGACTCACTTATGGGAGATACTGTATATATAATGTGAGGGGTGGACTCACTTATGGAATATACTGTATATATAATGTGAGGGGTGGACTCACTTATGGAATATACTGTATATATAATGTGAGGGGTGGAGTCACTTATGGGATATACTGTATATATAATGTAAGGGGTGGAGTAACTTATGGGATATACTGTATATATAATGTGAGGGGTGGAGTCACTTATGGGAGATACTGTATATATAATGTGAGGGGTGGAGTCACTTATGGTATATACTGTATATATAATGTGAGGGGTGGAGTCACTTATGGGATATACTGTATATATAATGTGAGGGGTGGACTCACTTATGGGATATACTGTATATATAATGTGAGATGTGGACTCACTTATGGGAGATACTGTATATATAATGTGAGGGGTGGACTCACTTATGGAATATACTGTATATATAATGTGAGGGGTGGACTCACTTATGGGATATACTGTATATAATGTGAGGGGTGGAGTCACTTATGGGATATACTGTATATATAATGTGAGGGGTGGACTCACTTATGGGATATACTGTATATATAATGTGAGGGGTGGATTCATTTATGGGAGATACTATATAATGTGAGGGGTGGACTCACTTATGGAATATACTGTATATATAATGTGAGGGGTGGACTCACTTATGGAATATACTGTATATATAATGTGAGGGGTGGAGTCACTTATGGGATATACTGTATATATAATGTAAGGGGTGGAGTAACTTATGGGATATACTGTATATATAATGTGAGGGGTGGAGTCACTTATGGGAGATACTGTATATATAATGTGAGGGGTGGAGTCACTTATGGTATATACTGTATATATAATGTGAGGGGTGGAGTCACTTATGGAATATACTGTATATATAATGTGAGGGGTGGACTCACTTATGGAATATACTGTATATATAATGTGAGGGGTGGAGTCACTTATGGGATATACTGTATATATAATGTGAGGGGTGGACTCACTTATGGGATATACTGTGTATGTATATATATATATATATATATATATATATAGTATGTGAGGGGTGGACTTTATCCTGTATTATAATCCCAGTTTGAATTCACTTTTCAGCAGGATTATAATTATATAGAATTATATAAAGGTAACGACTTATTGACAGTTTCCAATAACAAGTAGCAGAATGATAACATAACTACAGCTCTGAATGACGCTTCATTATATATTACGGACAGAACCCTGTATTGTATGTGCAGTTTATAAAAAGTAAATACCCCCCCCCCCCCCCTCTCTCTACAATACCAAACAACACCAACCCTGTTCCAGCGTAACAGATCGAACAAATCGTGAGCAGATGATGCTGGAAAGTGTGATGCAACCCCAGGTAAGTCTGTTCATTCTTATAGGCGGTGTTCCCAATTTACTAGTCTTTTTAGATCCTTGCTTCAATATAAATCACAACCTACAGCATATCAGGTTTACGTTTACTTTCCAATGTCGTTTTTATACGTTACCATATCTCTTCGGATATACCGATTTATTGCCATAAACCCTGGAATATTCCTATACAATGTCCAGATAGAGAGTTAAAGGGGTACTCAACTGCTCAGCGTTTGGAACAAACTGTTCCGACCGCTGGAGCCGGCGCCGGGAGCTCGTGACGTCATAGCCCCGCCCCCTCATGACATCACGCCCCGCCTCCTCAATGCAAGTCTCTGGGAGGCCGTCACGCCCCTTCCCATAGACTTGCATTGAGGGGGAGGGGCGTGATGTCATGAGGGGGCGGAGTTATGACGTCACAATCTCCCAGCACCGGCTGCAGCGTTCGGAACAGTTTGTTCCAAATGCTGAGTAGTTGAGTACCCCTTTAACCACTGATTGTATGCAATACGTGGACTGTCCGGATGTCAATGAAGAGGACTAACGCTCCTCTACCCCCCCACTTATGTTTGCCGAGTAGTTTGGCCCTGTGATCCACCCTCCCTACCCCCATAGATCCCACACCACTCCCCGATCACAGACTGTAATGTGTTGTTGTTTTTTGACATTGTTTCTTCGATATCGAGTGATGGAGCGGAATGTTAGCATGTGGTATAGTGTAAAGCTTAGGGAACATGTGCTGTATATTGTACCGTCATGCTTTGTGTGATTGTAATTGATTGTATGATTTGTATTGACGACTGAATGATGACAAGTACACAGTGAGTGATAGTTTTATCCAGATGAATAATACATAACAAAAATAATTTTACTACTACTATTAATAATAATGCCCTATTACCCAGAATTAGGGTTGCCACCTTTTTTGCAAAAAAAAAAAAAAAAAATACTGGCCATGCTAATTTGCATGATTAATTATATATGCGTAACATCACAGGATACACATATTCGGGGGATAATTTTGTCCTATTCTGACCCCTATAACTTTTTTATTTCTCCTTATACGGGCCTGTGTGAGTTCTACTTTTTGTGCCCCGATCTTTAGTTTTCAACAGTATTATTTTTTATTTATTTGACTTTTGATCGCTTTTTTTTTATTTTTTATTAAATTTAGGAGTTGCAATTAGTTACTAACTACAACTCCCAGCATGCCCTGATACAGCCTGTGGCTCAGCAGCTGCCCCAAACGAAAGCTACAACTCCCAGCATGTTGGACTATATAGTAGTATATTGTATAGGTCAATGTTTTCCAACCAGGGGTGCCTCCAGCTGTTGCAAAACTACAACTCCCAGCATGTTGGACTATATAGTAGGATATAGTATAGGTCAGTGTTTCCCAACCAGGGGTGACTCCAGCTGTTGCAAAACTACAACTCCCAGCATGTTGGACTATATAGTAGTATACAGTATAGGTCAGTGTTTTCCAACCAGGGGTGCCTCCAGCTGTTGCAAAACTACAACTCCCAGCATGTTGGACTATATAGTAGTATATAGTATAGGTCAGTATTTACCATCCAGGGGTGCCTCCAGCTGTTGCAAAGCTCCAACTCCCAGCATGTTGGACTATATAGTAGTATATAGTATAGGTCAGTGTTTCCCAACCAGGGGTGCCTCCAGCTGTTGTAAAACTACTACTCCCAGCATGTTGTACTATATAGTAAATAGTATAGGTCAGTGTTTACAAACCAGGGGTGCCTCCAGCTGTTGTAAAACTAATACTCACAGCATGTTGGACTATATAGTAAATAGTATAGGTCAGTGTTTACAAACCAGGGGTGCCTCCAGCTGTTGCAAGACTACAACTCCTAGCATGTTTGACTATATAGTAGTATATAGTATAGGTCAGTGTTTCCCAACCAGGGGTGCCTCCAGCTGTTGCAAAACTACAACTCCTAGCATGCCCGGACAGCCAACGGCTGTCCGGGCATGCTGGGAGTTGTAGTTTTGCAACAGCTGGAGGTGCTCTGGTTGGGAAACACTGGTATAAGTTATGGTGGAACATTCCGGGAGCTGGAGGATTGGTTGGATAAATACCGGCCAGGTGGCAACCCTACGCAGAATACTATACTTTGCTGGTATACGGTTATATAGTGCTGACAGGTATTGGTTGACACATGTCTGTCCTCTTCTGACACCTGTGTCCTGCTGAAGTGTCCCCTGGGATCCCTACCTGATGTGTTATTGTGGAGCACATGGAAAGGATCAGACATCAGAACCTGCTTCACCATGAGACTCCTACTGCTCGCCTGTGTTCAGACCATACTGATGGCTTCAGGTAAATTATTAATCATCATTGGGACAAGGAGTGGGTTCGAGGATTTCCACGGATTTTCATGATTTACATAAAAGAAACAAAATCATCTCTGCTACATCAGTCTATTAGTAATACTATTATTTTTACTTATTGATTATTATTATTATTTTTCTTATTGATTATTATTATTTTTCTTATTTATTATTATTATTATTATTGATATTATTATTATTCATTTAAAAGAAAATTCTATGACAAATCCAGCTCTGCTACCTCTGTAATGATCATCTTATGTAGTAGTGATGTTACTACACTACTTCATTTCAGGTTTTAATCTGTGTTCCTTCTTGAAATCTGCATTTTAGTAGTTGTATGACACAGATATACTGTAGAATAAATTACTGGTACATTATTGTATATTCATTTTTATTTTTACTAAATATATATATATATATATATATATATATATATATAATAAATATTTCTAGTAATATATATTATTTAAACATTTTTTTTTATTTTAGTCTATATATTAGTATTACTATTATTTTTTATTATTGATGATTATTCATTTAATTATTGATTATTATTATTGATATTATTATTATTTATAATAATAATAAAAAAAATTCAATGACAAATCCAGCTCTGCTACATCTGTAATGATCATCCTTATATAGTAGTGACGTTACTACACTACTTCATTTCAGGTTTTAATCCGTGTTCCATCTTGAAATCTGCCATTTTAGTAGTTGTATGACACAGATATACTGTAGAATAAATTACTGGTACATTATAGTATCTTCATTTTTATTTTTACTATATATATATATATATATATATATATATATATATATATTAAATATTTATAGTAATATATATTATTTAAACAGTTTTTTTTAATTTGTTTTAGTCTATATATATATATTAGTAATACTATTATTTTTTATTATTGATTATTATTTTTATTATTAATATTGATATTATTATTACTTATTAAAACATTATTACTTAATAAAAATATATATATGTATATCTTAATTATAAATATTTCTAGTAATTATATATTATTTAAATAAACTTTTGGTTAATTTTTTTCTTTTTTCTTTTATTTTAGACTATATATTAGTAATACTATTTATTTTTTTTATTGATTATTATTTCTGCTACTACATTTATTGTTACTCTTAGTATGATTTTATTACTATGATTATTTTATTACCATTTTTTATCATTATTATATTACCGTTAGTTTTATTATTATAACTAATGGTACTGTTTACATGCTGTGGCTAATAAGCGGTACCGCAGCCAATTAGCGCATGAGTTTTTGCCACAAATGACTGAAATTGTGGCAAAAATTGCACATTTTACAGCAATTATGGCAATTTAGCAAATTTGTTACAAAAACACATGCGGTTATTAGCTGTATTTCTGCTAATTATCTACAGCGTGTGAAAACAGCCTTATTGTTACACCTATTATCTATTGTTATTACTAATAATTAAAATAATCACAAAAATAATAGTAATAATAATTATAATATTAACAATTCTCCTCCTCCTTCTCCTCCCACTTTTGCTTCACCTCTCCCTTCTTCTTCTCCTCCTCCTTCTGTCCCTCCTTCTCCTCCGCCTTCTTTTTCTCCTTTTTCTTCTCCTCCTCCTTCTTCCTCTCCTACTTTTCCTCCTCCTTTTCTTCCTTCTTATCCTCCTCCTTCTACTTTCTATTCTCCTCTTTCTTCTCCTCCTCTTTCTCCTCCTTTTCATCCTTCTTCTCCTCCTCCTCCTCCTCCTGTTTATTTTCCTCTTCCTTCTACTTTTCTTCCTTCTTCTCCTCCTCTTTCTCCTTCTATGTCTTCTCCTCCTCCTTTGCCTCCTCTTTCTCCTCCTCCTTTTTCTCCGGTTGGTTCTCCTCCTTCTTCTCCTTCTTTTCTTCTTCCTTCCCTCCTCCCCCTTTATGAAATTATACTTCTTATAATAGCACATACACATGAGGTGAACAAAGTCTTTCCAGGCCCCTGAAGTGCTGAGGGCTGGAACCCTCTCCACGTCCCTTCCCATCCCTGTCCCTGATTGATTCACAGTCAGAGCCCAGCCTCCTTTGTGCAGGTGTGATACTTGGACACAGGGCTCGGCTCCCATCTGTCAATCAAGCAGGAACACTGATGGGAGGGGGAGCGAGGAGGCGTTAAAGCACTTTAGGGGCTTGGGAACATCCCATTGACACTTGGCACCAGATATTGAAATCCTTTTCTTATTTCATGGAAGCCCAGACAGATATATGAAAGATACCAAGTGTCTTCTTGTCCTAACAGCATCTAACAGTGTCAGCTGTTATATATATATAAACATGAATTCTAACTGGCAGAGTCCCTTTAGGGTCGGATCACACATGTCATATTTTGCTGCGTATTTTCTGCTATATATTTCCCTACTCATTCAAGTAATTTGTATTTGCTGCTAAGAGCTGTCGACACTGATAGTGGTTTCTGTTATGTGTCAAGGAGGCAGAGCTGAGCTACTCAAGTGCCACAGCCTTGCATACCTCTCACCTCTCAGCCTCTCCCCAGGCAAAGGGGTTGTTATAAAATAAGGCCAGGGATTATTAAAGATAGGTAACTCATAAGTGTAAAGAATGTGGAGTCGGCACTACTGACTGATAGGCTCTTCTGGTTAGACTGTAGGACACTTCCCACAAATGTAAACACACTGTCAATACACAGAAATAATGGTGTTCAATTGCGATCATAGATAGAACTTGTAGATTCTTTATTTCATATCTCAGGCCATCAAGCCGTTACATTGAGGTAGCGGAATAAAAGATATTCTGAATATTGGGCAAAATGGTTCTTATCTGCCGACACTTTCTATATTTCTGGGAAGTGTAGGCAAGGAAGGTGGTGTGCCAGGATGTGGCCCTAGAGCAGCTAAGTCCCACCTCCTTGACACTTGGCTAAACAATAAAAAGGGCGTTTTATATTTGCCAAACACCACCGGCTCCATTAGTGAAACAGTTTGCTTTTATATTACACAGCTATTATACTCTAACAGTGTCTGCATCTCTGAGCATCAAATATAGCCGACATATTCCCTTTAGCTCTGCTACGGATGTAGCTAAACTATCATTTGGCTCATTGGAGCTGCTTTACTTATGTGCCTTAAAGGTTGAAAATATGTTTTTCATATTAACTGGTGCCAGAAAGTTAAGCAGATTTTTAAATTACTTCTATTAAAAAATCGTAATCCTTCCAGTACTTATCAGCTGCTGTATGCTCCAGAGGAAGGTGTGTAGTTCTTTTCTGTCTGACCACAGTGCTCTCTGCTGACACCTCTGTCCATGTCAGGAACTGTCCAGAGTAGAAGCGAATCCCCATAGCAAACCTCTCCTTCTCTGGACAATTCCTGACATGGACAGAGGTGTCAGCAGAGAGCACTGTGGTCAGAAAAGAACTACACAACTTCCTCTGTAGTATACAGCAGCTGATAAGTACTGGAAGGTTTAAGATTTTTTTTAATAGAAGTAATTTACAAATCTGTATAACCATCTGGCACAGTTGATTTGGGAGTACCCCTTTAACAAATCTCTAAACCTTAAAATTGTTTTACAGTAGATTTTTCAGCAGCCCTATGTAAAACCATAGAAAACACATTGCGAAATTTCCATGAGGGATTACAAATGACAAAATTTGCTCCAACTGTGTGCTGATCAACAGTGAGAGGTGACACCTATTCATTGAGACATCTGCAATCATGTGAATATGATGTATTTGATTCTGCTCCATCCAGGTTCTTGTCTTCAATGTGAAATGTGTCGTTCATATGGTGAATCAGACAATTGTTACTCAGAAATGAAGAATTGCGTATCTGACCACGTGTGTTTCCTTTTGCGCTTTGAAACACATGAACGTAAGTGTCTGATTCCTCTACCGTTTCCTGCTGCTACAAATGGGGGAGTAGACTGAACCCTCACACTGAATGCTACATACACCATCTCAGCCATTCTCTTTTTTTGCTTCGATGCAAATGAAAGAACCTTTATATTGCATACTCATCATCTTTTACCGTTTTATGTAGCCTCCGTGCCACCCTATGCACTGCAGATTGATGCCCTTGCTATTTCCTGGTTAACCCCTCTCTGGCATCTGATGTGTATGGAAGTCAAAATGTCAGAAGCATAGTAAAGGGCGCGCTCAACAGATGAACCCACCCCCTACATGATCAGAGCTGCCTGAATTATACAGCTGACACCCACCTTTAATAGCTGGGATCTGACATAACTCTGATCCTGGGCATTTACCCCCTTAATGCTGTAGTCAATACTATCTGCAGCATCTAGGCGGTTAAACAGAGGATGGGGGTGTTCTCCTGATAAGTTCCCCTGATATGGGAACTCGGGGTACCAAGCAGGTGACATGGCAGCACGGGGCTTAATAAAAAGAGTTCAGGGTAACAGTATTAGTACTAAACGCTAGTACTGCATGTGGCAATGTTTGCTAGGATCGTGGTTACAGAACAGTACAGCAGTACAATCGATGAAGTGATTGCATGTTCAAGTGTGGTGAGGGAGTTGGAAGGTCAGATGTTATCAACCCTTTGTGTTCGTGACGCCAGGGTGTGGTTATCCTCTACACTACACCCATGTATGGTGGATGATTCCTGGGCCAGGCGCAGGGTAAATAATCATTTTGATGCAAGGTTACGGAACAACGGCACTTTACTGAGGCAGACAAGGTGTTAAAGTATTTACAGCTCAGTTTAGGCCCAAGGAAATGCTCAGTGAACTTTAGGAAGCCTGTTGGCTCGCTGGGACTTGTAGTGGACTTGGATTGACTTGTGCAACCCACACTGAATTTAGCAAACGACAGACTTGACTAACTTGACTATCTTGACTAGACTTGTCCCCTGTATTTGTGCTTACCGCCAGGCTTTGACTTTCACTGAAGGGGTTAACTGGTAGTAGCTGCGTGGCTGCGTGACTAGGCCGTGGCCTTCCTCTGGAACACCAGACAATTGCTCAGGTCTTCACTTGGCTGTACCTCAGCATGCACTGACTAGGCTAGCTCCTCCTTGGTATATATATGGGAGCAATTTGGAGGAATCCCATAGGTCACCGGCAAGTCACCTGACCCCCAGAATAAAGCTGTAATGTTATTTTACAGTACGGTGAAGGGCGTAAATCATGAATGCAAATAAATGAATGACAAAATAGCTTTTTGTCCAGTAAGATATATGAACCCCAAAAATGGTGGCATTAAAAAGTACAACCTAAAAAATTGCTTAGGCATTAGGGCCTAAGGGGTTAAATCATTTATGTGTGTATAATAGTTATAATGTTTAAAATGGATTGCTTATTTTGGTTAATTTAAGATTAAAGGAAAACGGTCACCCGTTTTATTCGCACTATAACCCGATACACAGGGTTATAGTGCGGGCGAACAGGAGACCGATGCGGGGTCTCGGACTGCTATACCTACCTGCAGTCCGGAGCCCCGTTCCCCCCCCCCCCCCCCCCATAGTCCTCCTTTTAAAGCGCTGACTTGAGGCGGGCCCGCCGGCTAGATTTAAATATGCATAAGCGCTGTTCACGTGAGCGCTGGTGCCTACTGACCGGCGCTTATGAATATTTAAATCTAGCCGGGGGGTCCGCCTCAAAGCGCAAGTCAGCGCTGGAAGAGGAGGACTATGGGGGGAACGGGGCTCCGGACTGCAGGTAGGTGTAGCAGTCTGAGGCCCCGCATCGGTCTCCTGTTCACCCGCACTATAACCCTGTGTAACGGGTGACTGTTTTCCTTTAATTAGTACTCTTGTGATGATTTCAGATGCCTAGACATTATGAGGGAGATTCATCAAGTCCAGTGCTGAGGAAAAGTTGCCCAATTGCCCATAGCAACCAATCAGATCGCTGCTTTCATTTTGCAGAGGCCTTGTTAAAAATGAAAGAAGCGATCTGATTGGTTGCTATGGGCAACTGGCCAACTTTTCCTCTGGGCAGGTTTTGATGAGTCTACATATATATATATATATATATATATATATATATATATATATATATATTAATAATTTAGAAACATGCATGAAAAAATGTTAAATGTTTTTTTATTTAATAATTTAAATAATTTAGTACTCTGACCCTAGACATCTTGTCCAAAGAACAGGGAATAAGATGTCTGATCGCAGGGGTCCTCTCTGTTGCACCCAGCGTTTGTTTAGAGTGTCGGGTGCAGTGCCAGAAGCTTGTGACGTCACGGCCATGCCCCTTCAATGCAAGTCTACGGGAGGGGGCGTGATGGCCATCATGCTCCCTCCCATAGACTTGAATTGAGGGGGCGTAGCCATGACATCACGAGCCTCCGCCCTGCATCGTCAGTCATCTAGCAGGGAGCAAAGTTTGCTCTGTGCACTGGATGTCTGGGGTGCCGCAGCCAAGATTGCGTGGGTCCCCACCAGTGGGACCCCAGCGATCAGACATCTTATCCCCTATGCTTTGGATAGGGGATGAGATGTCAAGGGTGGAGTACCACTTTAATGACTGAAAAGTCTACAGAAACACCATTTAACAAAGCAGTGCGACCATATGTGCCAGTACACCTTTAGACATCCATAAATAATGGTGTAGAAAAAGGGTTTGGCCACTTTCTCAATCTTGACTATCCTCATGATTGTTGTTTTCTTTCTATGTCTTAGTTGAGCAGGAATTCACCACCTGGGAGGTCAATAGGCAATGCTGGAATCCTTTGGCGTGCTTCACAAGTGGCCAAGTGTCATCATCAAAGTACAAAATACGATTCGTAACCAGTTGTTGTTTTGAAGACAATTGTAAGATCCCCCTCCCGGACTGTGAGTATGAGGCGTCACTCTTCATAACTTGTCTGAACCGGCAGAACACTATTATATAAGGATATTGCTTTATTAGTCTCCTATGCTCTGAGGGATAGGGGGCTCCCGATTTATCCAGTCACTTTACAGCCTGACAGGGTTTGGACTGGGATTGGAGATAACTCTGATCACAGTGGTTTAACCACTTAGGGGTTCAGAGATATGTACGACAATCCGACTCAGAGACAGGTAAAACCGGAGACAGGTAAAAAATGAGCTGACCGGAGTAATACGGTGACTACCGTTGGCTCATTAAAGTCAATGGATTTAAGCACCGATCCTGCTGGTGCAAGTGAGCGCACGGTTTTCCCCTCCCCCAGCCGGATCCGGCACCCGTACAGTGAAAACGTGGTGTGCATGCACCCTTACAGGGGTTAGACACCTTGCTGGTACCCCGTTGGACCCATTTTTGCCTTTATTCTTCATGGCATACTTTCTACAAGATGCTGAAAACATAACTCAGAGGACATGATGCCATTACGCACTTGCCGCAGAATTGTCGGCTGCACATCCATGCGGTAAATCTCACCTTCCTCCACATCCCAAAGGTTGGATTATATTGAGATCTGTTGACTGTGGAGGCCATTGAGGAAAAGTGAACTCATTATCACTGGAAGTAGCTGTGGTGTCCCGGTACCGTATTGTATACGTTACCTGTATAGAGGTCCCCATAGTCAGAGTCCCTAGGATGTCAGGGTCCCTCTTTTGTAGTTTTCCCCTTGTCACCCCTCAGTTAGTCAATGACTATATAGCAGTTCTTATCAATATAAATATAAGTATAGATATGTGTATATTTAGTTATCTTCCTGTTCCGAGAGTATCAGGACCTGCGGGTCACGTGATTAGGTTAAAACTCTATGGTTTTGCTACAGGACCTTTGGAGGTTCCCGTGACGTGTTCACCCACAATGCACTGTAACGGCCGGCCCCTGCCCATATAAGGGACCCGCGCCATCTTGATCGTTCTCTTCTCTCTTGGGTTGCTGACTCTGGAAGAGGTAGGACCTCCGCAGCTTACAAGACGATTTGCTAGGCCAAAGCCTTGCAGCATAGGCCTCTAACATAGCGGATAGACTAAGCAATTCCCTGCTACTCATCACAAGATCACTGGACCTAAATACTCCCCTAAATCCAGCGGATCTCTGCTATACAATCCTTAACCCCTTAAGGACTCAGGGTTTTTCCGTTTTTGCACTTTCGTTTTTTCCTCCTTACCTTTTAAAAATCATAACCCTTTCAATTTTCCACCAAAAAATCCATATTATGGCTTATTTTTTGCGTCGCCAATTCTACTTTGCAGTGACATTAGTCATTTTACCCAAAAATGCATGGCGAAACGGAAAAAAAATCATTGTGCGACAAAATCGAAAAAAAAACGCCATTTTGTAACTTTTGGGGGCTTCCGTTTCTACGCAGTGCATATTTCGGTAAAAATGAAACCTTATCATTATTCTGTAGGTCCATACGGTTAAAATGATACCCTACTTATATAGGTTTGATTTTGTCGTACTTCTGGATAAAATCATAACTACATGCAGGAAAATGTATACGTTTAAAAATGTCATCTTCTGACCCCTATAACTTTTTTATTTTTCCACGTACAGGGCGGTATGAGGACTCATTTTTTGCGCCGTGATCTGAAGTTTTTATGATTTTTGTTTTGATCGGACTTTTTGATCACTTTTTATTCATTTTTTTAATGGTATAAAAAGTGACCAAAATACGCTTTTTTGGACTTTGGAATTTTTTTGCGCGTACGCCATTGACCGTTCGGTTTAATTAATGATATATTTTTATAGTTCGGACATTTACACACGCGGCGATACCACATATGTTTATTTTTTATTTTTTTTACACTGTTTTATTTTTTTTATGGGAAAAGGGGGGTGATTCAAACTTTTATTAGGGAAGGGGTTAAATTACCTTTATTAACACTTTTTTGTTACTTTTTTTTTTGCAGTGTTATAGGTCCCATAGGAACCTATAACACTCCACACACTGATCATTGTTATCCCATAGGGACCTATAACACTGCACACACTGATCTCTAATGCTGATCACTGGCGTGTATTAACACGCCTGTGATCAGCATTATCGGCGCTTGACTGCTCCTGCCTGGATCTCAGGCACGGAGCAGTCATTCGTCGATCGGACACCGAGGAGGCAGGTAAGGGCCCTCCCGGTGTCCGATCAGCTGTTCGAGACACCGCGATTTCACCGCGGCGGTCCCGAACAGCCCGACTGAGCAGCCGGGTCACTTTCAGTTTCACTTTAGAAGCGGCGGTCAGCTTTGACCGCCGCTTCTAAAGGGTTAATGCCGCACATCGCCGCCATCGGCGATGTGTGGTATTAGCCGCGGGTCCCGGCCGTTGATGAGCGCCGGGACCGACGCGATATGATGCAGGATCGCGGCGCGATCCCGCTTCATATCGCGGGAGCCGGCGCAGGACGTAAATATACGTCCTGTGTCGTTAAGGGGTTAAAGGGGTATTCCAGGCAAAAACTTTTTTTATATATATCAACTGGCTCCAGAAAGTTAAACAGATTTGTAAATTACTTCTATTAAAAAATCTTAATCCTTTCAGTACTTATGAGCTTCTGAAGTTAAGGTTGTTCTTTTCTGTCTAAATCCTGTCTGATGACACCTGTCTCGGGAAAACGCCCAGTTTAGAAGCAAATCCCCATAGCAAACCTCTTCTAAACTGGGCGTTTCTCGAGACAGGTGTCATCAGAGAGGATTTAGACAGAAAAGAACAACCTTGATGGACATATGTCTTTTTTCGACCGTACTAACTATGTAACTATGTAACCTTAACTTCAGAAGCTCATAAGTACTGAAAGGATTAAGATTTTTTAATAGAAGTCATTTACAAATCTGTTTAACTTTCTGGAGCCAGTTGATATATAAAAAAAAGTTTTTTCCTGGAATACCCCTTTAAGAAGCTAAATTGGGCTTATCTGATCCCAACCTACTGTCAATCGCTGCTCAAGCTTTATGCATAGAGACTCTGTTATCTGGGCTGTTACTATTACTACATGTACAGAAATTCTTCAGTAAAGGTTCCAGCAAGTTTTCAGTTAACAGCGGTTGTGGACAATCCTTTATTTCTGCATCACCTATTGCTCTTGGGAAGGGTGGCAATAGGCCTATCAAGAGAACCCAGCATTTAACCCTCACCCTGGCGTCACGAGTGACAAGGGTTAACAACGCCCTTAATTATCCTGAACAGCAACACCCTAACTACCCTACACTCCCACAAGACTTTCTCCTCTCATCCGCCACTACATAGCCATCAAAAGATGGGTCCTCTGTGGTCATAAATGGAAGGATATGGTCAGCAACAATACTCAGGAAGGCTGTGGTATTTAAAGGGGTACTCCGCCCCTAGACATCTAATCCCCTATCCAAAGGATAGGGGATAAGATGTCAGATCGCCGGGGTCCCGCTGCTGGGGACACCGGGGATCGCTGCTGCAGCACCCCGCTATCATTACTGCACGGAGCGAGATCGCTCTGCACGTAATGACGGGCGATACAGGGGCCGGAGTATCGTTACGTCACGGCGCCGCCCCTCGTGACCTCACAGCCCGCCCCCGTCAATACTAGTCTATGGGAAGGGGGCGTCGCGGTCGTCACGCCCCCTGCCATAGACTTGCATTAAGGGGACGGGCCGTGATGTAATGAGGGGCGGAGCCATGACGTCACGCTGCTCCGGCCCCTGTATCGCCCGTCATTACGCACAGAGCGAACTCGCTCCGTGCAGTAATGATGGCGGGGTGCCGCAGCAGGGATAAGATGCCAGGGGCGGAGTACCCCTTTAAACAATGCTCAATTGGTACTAAGAGGCGTAAAGTGTACCAAGAAAATGCCCCCCCACCACCATTACACCACAACCACCAGCCTGAAAGATAGATACAAGGCGGGATGGGCCCATGCTTTCCAAGCCTCCACTGAGATCAGGAAGATCAACTGCCAGATGCCACCAACTTCAAGATTATGACTACAATGCTCAGAAGAGAAGGAGCGCCATTGGGCTTTTGGAGAGATAATTTGTTTGGAATGGAAGTCGGGGGCCATGGTGCCAGAACAGTGGACCCATTAATATGAATGGACACTGTAATGCTTCATTTCTCCTTTGGTGGTGCTGCAGGGAAATGGAACACGTATTGTCAGGTTTCTGTAAAGGACAGCTGCTCGCTGGTGGTCCCAGCAGAGGGGATCTTTGTGATCAGTTTATTTTTGTAAGGGCCCTTCTAACAAGAATTACCAAATAAAAAAAAAAAAAGATTGTCCAAAGAGGGGAACCCCTTTAAGCAGCTGGGAAGTAAAGAAGATAGCATACCGTATTTTTCGCCGTATAAGACGCGCTTTTTCTTCCCCAAAACTGGGGGGAAAAAGTCGGTGCGTCTTATACGGCGAATACACCCCTATCGCGGCGGTCCCTGCGGCCATCAACGGCCGGGACCCGCGGCTAATACAGGACATCACTGATGCCGCATCAAAGGACATCAAAGCTGACCGCCGCATCTGTAGGGAAAGTGACACTAACCCGGCTGTTCAGTCGGGCTGTTCGGGACCGCCGTGATTTCACCGCGGCGGTCCCGAACAGCCCGACTGAATAGCCGGGTTAGTGCTTACAGGACACCGGGAGGGACCTTAACTGCCTCCTCGGTGTCTTCTCCGTTCAGGGATCCCCTGTATGGCTGGCGCTCTCCTTCCTCGTCATCGCGTACGTGCGTAACGACGTGATGGCGGCGACGGAGAGCGAGGATACCCGGCCGGCAGCAGAGACATTCCGGAGCGACGGGGACACGGCGACAGCGATGGAGCGACATCCAGGGCAGCGGTGACGGGTCCGGAGCGGCGGGGACACGTGAGTATTACCTCCTCCTGCAGTGGTCTTCAATCTGCGGACCTCCAGATGTTGCAAAACTACAACTCCCAGCATGCCCGGACAGCCAACGGCTGTCCGGGCATGCTGGGAGTTGTAGTTTTGCAACATCTGGAGGTCCGCAGGTTGAAGACCAATATTGGGTTCAAAATCTTTATTTTTTTTGATTTTGCACCTATAAATTGGGTGCGTCTTATACGCCGGTGCGTCCTATAGGGCGAAAAATACGGTAAGTAAATTGCCTCATGTTTATTTGGCGTCATTAACACCTTCTCTCTACTTGTTATTTCAGTTCCAGCAGAGAATACTGCTCATAATGGATTGTTCTGTCCTACCTGCATTTCCAATACAAGTAAATGTGTTCCAAATAATTCAATGAAATGCGTCGGAGAGGAGACATGGTGTTTCACGCTAAATGGTAAACCATAATTATTGCTGACAGTGCGCGTCACGCTCAATTAAAGGGAACCAATCAATTGCCGTATGCCACTGGACAGAGGAGTAAAGACGGATAGTGAAGAACTACAAATAATAGAATATCCCGGTTCTATTAAATATTTGGGTATTGAAATAAGTGCAAGAATAGAGGATTAATTCACATTACATAATTGCAATGTTCTCTTCACCCGGGAAAAAAAAAAGTATATCCACGTTATATAAAATATTGACGAAAGAATATACGTAAACTTGTCACTTTAGTAGTAAAAATAAATGGGAAAATGATGTTGGCACGTTTCCATTGGTTAATTTAGCACATAGAATTTAAAGGGATACTCCGGTGGAAAACTTTTTTTTATTTTTTTTTTTATCAACTGGTGCCAGAAAGTTAAACAGATTTGTAAATTACTTCTATTAAAAAATCTTAATCCTTCCAGTACTTATTAGCCGCTGAATACTACAGAGGAAAATATTTTCTTTTTGGAACACAAAGCTCTCTGCTGACATCACAAGCACAGTGCTCTCTGCTGACATCTCTGTCCATTTTAAGAACTGTCCAGAGTAGGAGAAAATCCCCATAGCAAACTATATACTGCTCTGGACAGTTCCTAAAATGGACAGAGATATCAGCAGAGAGCTCTTTGTTCCAAAAAGAAAATAATTTCCTCTGTATTATTCAGCAATTAATAAGTACTGGAAGGATTAAGATTTTTTTTTTTTTTTTTAACAGAAGTAATTTACAAATCTGTTTAACTTTCTGGCACCAGCTGATTTAAAAAAAAAAGTTTTCCACGGGAGTACCCCTTTAATTTAGCACACAGAATAATGCAATTTAAAGGGGTACTCTGGTGGAAAACTTTTTTTTTTTTTTGCACCTCATATTAGGGACATGTTTGTCATTGATATAGTTGATGTTATTTCAACTGCTTATGCTTTTCTTTTTTTTACTCCGTATTGTCACCCCGGTCCCCCTGCTAAGGGTGCATTCACACCACGATTCTTTCATATGGTGACTGGATCCGGCTGGGAGATGTGAAAACCGGGCACTCCGTACCCCAGCCAGGCCCGGCCCGCATCTCATTCATTTGAATAAGCCGACCAGAGTCAGATATTGACATTTTTGCCCCGTGTACGGTTTTGTGACCAGACTGAAAACCGTAACATACCACTATGGGTGCATGCACACCACCTTTTTGCTCTACAGTTCCCGTATATGGTTTCAAGTTAAAAACAGTACGTAACTGTATAGAAAACCGTATGCACTGACTTAACATTGTAAACCGTATGTCAAACGCATCATCCGGTTTAGTCTGTTTTGCTTCTTATACGGTTTTGTCTGTTTTTTTTTACCAGCACCCAAAACCATAGTCTACCATGTTATTTGGGTGAAAATCTGTATTAACCCGTGTACGCTTTTTTTTTAACATGGCAGTCAATGGGAACCGTACAGAACCGTATGTGTGTACGGTTCCATCCGGTTTGCACCATACGGTTTTTGACTTTGCACTGTTTTTTCTTGGAATTTAAATCAAACAAGTGAAACTTTATTTAAAATGGAGTGATAAGTTAAAAATGTATAAGTTTTTTTTCTTCAAAATCGGATGCAACCGGACATCATTTTTCAAACGTATACGGGTTGAAATTTGTACACACGTTTTGATACAGTTTAGTCCGGTTTTAGGAAATCCGTTTATCATCAAAAACGTGGTGTGAACCCAGCCTATCACTATCTGACTCCGTTCACAAAATGGGATACGGGCCAAAAATGAGCTGACCGGAGTCACTTACACCGGTCGGCTCATTCTAATGAATGAGATGCAGGCCGGGTCCGGCTGGGGTATGGGAGCGCCTGGTTTTCACATCTCCCAGCCGGGTCCATTCACCATATTAAAGACTCGTGGTGTGAATGCACCCTAACTGTTCCACATTTATTGCAAATGTTTGTTAATAATTAGCCACATAATGGAGCTTTAAAATCAATGGAATGATAAGGCAAACAGTCATTTGTGCCCTCCATATAGTCATATCCAATCCACACCCACAGTTCCTGCTTTGTGCCTTAATATAGTTGTTTGACTATTACCCTTGAAAAAAGCCACTGTGTGTGGTGAAATGTCGGGGTTGTTAATGTGTGTCAGTTTTTAAAGAATCGCCCACATGGTCCACGTATGTTAACAGTGGTGTATGTGGACTGCAGCCATGACACCTTGATACAGCTGGATGCTGTGTACTCTTTCAGTTTACAGTTACACCAATGAGATCAGTGGGTTGAGGTGTTTTTTTTTTAAATCACAAAAAGGCATTGAATAAGGGTCCTAGTGATCACTTTATGATCAATTGTATATAGGAATGTGTGTAATAACATCTGCACCCTGCTCAGTAAAAAGGCAGTTATCTGTAACCCGACGTCGGTGTGTTTCTTTACTCCCCGTGTCTGGCCCAGGAGAAGCTGTCTCCACCTCGAACCGTGTATAGGCTAACGGTGCCCTGGCGTCACGAAGTGATAGGAATACCTTGCACCCTCGTGTCACCACAGGAATATAGTTGTAGGCCCCTATACTATCCCCCATATAGTTGTAGGCCCCCTTACTATCCCCCATATAGATAGTTGTAGACCCCCATACTATCCCCCATATAGTTGTAGTCCCCCATATAGTTCTAGGCCCCCATACTATCCCCTATATAGTTGTAGGCCCCCATACTATCCCACATATAGTTGTAGGCCCCCATACTACCCCCCATATAGTTGTAGGCTCCCATACTATCCCCCATATAGTTGTAGGCCCCCATACTATCCCCCATATAGTTGTAGGCCCCCATACTATCCCCATATAGTTGTAGGTTCCCATACTATCCCCCATATAGTTGTAGGCCCCATACTATCCCCCATATAGTTGTAGGCCCCATACTATCCCCCATATAGTTGTAGGCCCCCATACTATCCCCCATATAGTTGTAGGCCCAATACTATCCTCAATATAGTTGTAGGCCCCATACTATCCCTCAAATAGTTGTAGGCTCCCATACTATCCCCCATATAGTTGTAGGCTCCCATACTATCCCCCATATAGTTGTAGGCTCCCATACTATCCCTATATAGTTGTAGGCTCCCATACTACCCCCCATATAGTTGTAGGCTCCCATACTATCCCCCATATAGTTGTAGGCCCCATACTATCCCCCATATAGTTGTAGGCCCCCATACTATCCCCCATATAGTTGTAGGCCCCCCATACTATCCCCCATATAGTTGTAGGCCCCATACTATCCCCCATATAGTTGTAGGCCCCCATACTATCCCCCATATAGTTGTAGGCCCCATACTGTCCTCAATATAGTTGTAGGCCCCATACTATCCCTCAAATAGTTGTAGGCTCCCATACTATCCCCCATATAGTTGTAGGCTCCCATACTATCCCCCATATAGTTGTAGGCCCCCATATAGTTCTAGGCCCCCATACTATCCCCTATATAGTTGTAGGCCCCATACTATCCCAAATATAGTTGTAGGCCCCCATACTATCCCCATATAGTTGTAGGCTCCCATTCTATCCCCCATATAGTTGTAGGCCCCATACTATCCCAAATATAGTTGTAGGCCCCCATACTATCCCCCATATAGTTGTAGGCCCCCCATACTATCCCCATATAGTTGTAGGCTCCCATTCTATCCCTCATATAGTTGTAGGCCCCATACTATCCCAAATATAGTTGTAGGCCCCCATACTATCCCCCATATAGTTGTAGGCTCCCATACTATCCCCATATAGTTGTAGGCTCCCCATACTATTCCCCCATATAGTTGTAAGCTCCCATACTATCCCCCATATAGTTGTAGGCCCCCATACTATCCCCATATAGTTGTAGGCTCCCATACTATCCCCATATAGTTGTAGGCCCCCATACTTCCCCGCTTCAGTACTCCACTGGCCCATAGCAGTAGGTTCCAGGTCTGGAGGAGCAGTGGAGTAGCTGATGCCCGTGCTTCTCCTCTGCTGTCCTCCTGTTCCGCGCCTCAGGACAGCAACATCAGCAGTTACCAGCAGCCACTGCTCACAGTCTTCTTTCTGGTCCCATGGATCAATACATCACATTGCTGCTTAGCCAATCACTGGCTTAGACAGGACATCGCTGCAACCAGGAATTAGTGGAGCTGCAGTGTGACATATTGGCCAAAGGGAACCAGGAAGAGCAGTGCACCGGGGAACGCAGTGGGACAACAGGGGCACCATTGGGAGCGGAAGAGGGAGGTAAATATATATATATATATATATATATATATATATATATATATATAAATAATTTATTTATTTTTTTATGGGCAGAATGAGAATGTTGCTAAAAAACAACAACCCTATCCCGGAGTACTCCTTTAAAGGAATTGTATTGCTTACCATTACTGTTGCTTTTCCTCAGGTTTGTGCCTGCTATCATTTATACACAGTTCTCTATTTTTTTTTTATTTTTTTTTTTTAAGCGGCTTCGAAACCCACTTTGACATTCTCTGGATGCGCCACTCCTAGTTACTGTAGGGTGCATCCTCTCATTGGTGATAAATTTCGTAATAATGATGACCACATAAGACCTGTGAAGTTATCCTGCGTTATTGCAAACAGGACAAGTTCTTTGCCAGTAGGTAAGTTTATATTGTTATCGTGAATGTATGTTGTAGTTATAATATTAACATTTGTATTTCCCATAATTCCTTATATTTACCATCTTTGACAGGAGTCCCTGCTCCTGGACAGTCCCTTTTTTGATCAGATTCAGAATCCTAAGCAGATCGGAGGGTTGAAGTGAATTTTGTGAGACTCTCTCATCTCTAGTATTAAATGCTTAAGGGGGTACTCCGCTGCACCAGCATTCGGAACACTTGGAGCGGGCGGCGAAGGTCGTGATGTCACAGCCACGCCCCCTCAATGCAAGTCTATGGGAGGGGGCGTGACGGCCATCACGCCCCCTCCCATAGACTTGCATTGAGGGGGCAAGGTGGGGCGGCACGAGGGGTGTGGCCATGACTTCACGACCCCCGCCGCCTATTCTTTGGATAGGGGATAAGATGTCTAGGGGCAGAGTACCCCTTTAACCTTTTTAGAACAACGGGGATATTACAGGACAGAGAACTTAGGAAAATTAGTAAAGTCATGTGACATGTTGTTACACAGAAACCAGTTATGATTTATTTTATTATTATTATTATTATTATTATTATTTATTTATTTATTTTTCGTGTGTGTGACATCCCCCATTTACAACTAAAGGAACACTCCAGGCAACAATTCATACACTGTGTTAGGGCTAGTTTAGGGGCTAAAATGGCAGATCATGGCACGAGGTTGGATATTTGGGGGTTTTATGTATCAGTTTATTTTGCTTTACAGTGAACTTATTGTTCTGCAAAAAAACCTATGGGATCAATTCCGAAAAGCTTATGAGATGTTCCCCAATAAACGACGCATGTTTGACTATACTTGTACAGACCACACATGGTAAGTATACATCTGTAAGTAATACATGCTACATCTTCACATATGACACAGCGCACAGTGTCTGTAGATCAGGAAAAAGATTGGGAACTCTTAATTAGAAGAGAACTCCCAGGATGTTTAAAGGGGTACTCCACTGGAAAACTTTTTATTTTTATATTTTTTATTTTTTTTTTAAATCAACTGGTGCCAGAAAGTTAAACAGATTACGTCTATTAAAAAAATCTTAATCCTTCCAGTACTTATTAGCTGCTGTATGCTCCAGAGGAAGTTGTGTAGTCCTTTCCTGTCTGACCACAGTGCTCTCTGCTGACATCTCTGTCCATGTCAGGAACTGTCCAGAGCAGCATATGTTTGCTATGGGGATTTGCTCCTGCTCCGGACAGTTCCTGACATGGACAGAGGTGTCAGCAGAGAGCACTGTGGTCAGACTGAAAAGAACTATACAACTTCCCGTGTAGCATACAGCAGCTAATAAGTACTGGAAGGATCATGATTTTTTTTTTTTTTATAGAAGTAATTTACAAATCCATTTAACCTTCTGGCACCAGTTGACTTAAATTTTTTTTTCTAATGGAGTACCCCTTTAACCCTTAAAACCCACCAAAATCAATGCTGATCACAGCATTTAATGAATTATATCCTACATCCCAGCTAGCTCAGGGGGTCAAGGGGGTCCAATGAGCTAAAATGGCGGCGAAGGGCCCTCTCACCTGCCGGATTGACGCTGCAGTAGAGCCAGGCTGTATTAGTGGAGCTCCGATCTCACTGTTCAATGCAGTAGATATTATGGCTCAAAAAATTATGTATACGGAAATATGAAAAAGGTTACAGGGGTCAGAAAAGGAAGATTGCTGTGCCGTCGCTTTGTGACTGCCGTCAGCGCATCCTCAGCGTGTAGTGAGCTGCGAATGTGCTGTGCGTGTCCCTACCCTAAATGAGATTGCGTGTTTCAGGAGCCGTGGTACATACAGAATTGACAAAAAGATGTGGATTTTTATCAGAGTGTAACAGTGCGGGGACCATAACCACCGGCAAGAAGAACATCTCTAAAAATACCACCTGCTGCTTTCATGACAATTGTATTTCTCCAATACCAACCTGTAAGTATTTACGGAAAGGTTTTGTTGAAGTTTTAGATGGCTTTATAAAGAAGTAATCAAGATAGATATATAGATATGAGATAGATTGATATATAGATAGATAGATATGAGAGAGATAGATAGATAGATATGAGATAGATAGAAATGAGATTAATAGATATAAGATAGATAGATAGATATGAGATAGATAGATATGAGATAGATAGATATGAGAGAGATAGATAGATATGAGAGAGATAGATAGATATGAGAGAGATGGATATGAGATGGATAGATGGATATGAGATGGATAGATGGATATGAGATAGATAGATAGATATGAGATAGATATATAGATAGATATGAGATAGATAGTTATGATATATATATATATATACGAGATTAATAGATATTAGATAGATATGAGATAGATAGATATGAGATAGATAGATAGATAGATAGATATGAGATTGATAGATATGTCCCAAAAAATCATCAAAACAATACAATGTGTAATTCAGATGGGTTCACATACCATTTTTGTTGCAACTGTAGTTAGATTGGTAGGACACAGGACACAACCATTTACCACCAACACAAGCACAGATCCTTAATAAGCATGTCCATTACTGTATGACGCTTAATTACTTAGGTTACTTTATGTTGGATAAACCCTTTTTTGATAATGATTCATTCTAAAACAATTTTTTTTATGTAATATTTGCTCTAGTGCCTTCACAAAGCAATGAGACCAATGGAATCTTTTGTGAATCATGTTATTATAAAACATACGGCATCTGTATGGGCCAAGACTACATTGCTTGTACTGGAAACGCAACCCGGTGTATTTCCTACGCAACGGAACAGAAAAGTGGTAATTATCGTCTGGTGCATAAATAAATATATATAGACAAGTTCGGAGTGGCAACTGGTACAGCTGGGCTGGGCCACCGCAGTCTATTCAGTGGATAGGCCATCAATCATATTAGCCCAGAAACCCCCTTTAAATTTATCCATCTTCCTCATTTGAGGCCAGAATGAATTTTGTTTCCCATTGATTTATACCGTATTTATCGGGGTATACCACGCACCGGCCTATAACACGCACCCTCATTTTACCAAGGATATTTGGGTAAAAAAAGTTTTATACCCAAATGTCCTTGGTAAAATGAGGGTGCGTGTGTGTGCATGCGTATACCCCGATACACTGTTTCTGACCCCACAGAAGCCCCCAGGAAAGGCGGGGGGGGGGGGGGGGGGGGAGAGGCCGTCGCTGCCCGCTTCTCTCCCCCTGTCTTTCCTAGGGTCTAGAGTCCTGCTGCCGCCGCTTCTCTCCCGCTGGCTATCTGCGCCGCTGCCCGTTCTCTCCCCCCTGACTATCGGTGCCGGCGCCCCATTGCCGGCGCCGATAGCCCGGGGGAGAGAAGCGGCGCCGGCAATGGGGCAGCGGCGCCGATAGCCAGGGGGAGAGAAGGGGCAGCGGCCCCCATTGCCGGCGCCGCTGCCCCGTTGCCTCCCCCATCCCCGATTGTATAATTACCTGTTGCCGCAGTCGGGTCTGCGCTGCTTCAGGCCTCCGGTGTGCGTCGCCTGCATCGTTGCTATGCACTGCACGGCGCGGCGCAATGAAGAGTGACGTCATTGCGTCTCGCAGTGCATAGCAACGACGCAGGGGACGCACACCGAAGGCCTGAAGCAGCGCAGACCCGACTGCGGCAACAGGTAATTATACAATTGGGGATGGGGGAGGCAACGGGGCAGCGGTGCCGGCGCTGCCCCTTCTCTCCCCCTGTCTGTCGGCGCTGTTGCCCCATTGCCGGCGCTGCTTCTCTCCGACTGGCTATTGGCGCCGGCAATGGGGCAGCGGCACCGATAGCCAGGGGAAAGAGAACGGGCAGCGGCACCGAGATGAGCTATGATTGGCTAAGGCTACAAAACCCCCTCAGACTGCAATGTGCTCTGGACAAGTAGGGAGACAACTAGTGGCAGCTTTTTTAAACACAAATAAAACATTGAAAACTTCATTTTTTTTAAAACAAAGTATATTAGAAATATGTTTTATTTACCATAAGGAATGTAATTGCAAAAATTTGTTTTAATAAGAGAGCCCATGTAAACTTGATGGACATGTGTCTTCTAACATGCTTAGTCAACTGGGTAGAGGTTCTACTTGGAGATACAAAAAAATTTGAGGACTTGGCTTATCCTGGTCGGGGCTGGTATACAGGGCTGGTGCGAGGATTTTTGTCACACTAGGCAAAAGCAAATTTTTCCGCCCTTTGACACGCCCCACCTTACTACTGGGGTGACACACTGTAACAAACCTCCTCCTCATGTAATCTCCTTACTACTGGGGAGACACACTGTAACAAACCTCCTCCTCATGTAATCACCTTACTACTGGGAAGACACACTGTAACAAATCCCCTCCTCATGCGATGGTGGTTTTGGCTGGGTGGGTGCTTCAGATGAACGGCGGGTGCTTCAGATGCTGGCTGGTTGCTAACTTTCTAGCAACGGGCAGAGCGGCGCCCCCATCAATATATGCCCGTGCATGGCCTGTTGTATCACCCCCAGCTTGCCCCCAGCAGACATACCATTGTAGTAGGGTTGTCACTTTTCTTAAAAAAAAAAAAAAATACCGGCCATGCTAATTTGCATAATTCATTATATATGCATGAAATTCTAGGATTCACATATACAGGGGGCGTTTTGTCATATCCTGATCCCTGTAACTTTTTAATTTCTCCTTATACAGGCCTGTATGAGGGTCATTTTTTGCGCCCCGATCTGTAGTTTTAAACAGTACCAATTTTGTTTTGATGTGACTTTTTGATTACTTTTTTTTTGTTTATTAAATTGGGGAGTTGCAGTTAGTTACTAACTACAACTCCCAGCATGCCCTGATACAGCCTGTGGCTCAGCAGCTGCCCCAAAACGAAAACTACAACTCCCAGCATGTTGGACTATATATTAGTATATAGTATAGGTCAGTGTTTCCCAACCAGGGGTGCCTCAGCTGTTGCAAAACTACAACTCCCAGCATGTTGGACTATATAATAGTATATAGTATAGGTCAGTGTTTTCCAACCAGGGGAGCCTCCAGCTGTTGCAAAACTACAACTCCCAGCATGTTGGACTATATAGTAGTATATAGGAGGGTGGTGTTTTCCAACCAGGGGTGCCTCCAGCTGTTGCAAAACTACAACTCCCAGCATGTTGGACTATATAATAGTATATAGTATAGGTCAGTGTTTTCCAACCAGGGGTGCCTCCAGCTGTTGCAAAACTACAACTCCCAGCATGTTGGACTATATAGTAGTATATAGGAGGGTGGTGTTTTCCAACCAGGGGTGCCTCCAGCTGTTGCAAAACTACAACTTTGAGCATGTTAGACTATATAGAAATATATAGTATAGGTCAGTGTTTCCCAACCAAGAGTGCCTCCAGCTGTTGCAAAACTACAACTCCCAGCATGTTGGAGTGTTTTCCAACCAGGGGTGCATCCAGCTGTTGCAAAACTACATCTCCCAGCTTGTTGGACTATATAACAGTATATAGTATAGGTCAGTATTTTCCAACCAGGGGTGCCTCCAGCTGTTGCAAAACTACAACTTTGAGCATGTTAGACTATATAGAAATATATAGTATATGTCAGTGTTTCCCAACCAGGGGTGCCTCCAGCTGTTGCAAAACTCCAACTCCCAGCATGTTGGTCTATATAGTAGTATATAGGAGGGCAGTGTTTCCCAACCAGTGGTGCCTCCAGCTGTTGCAAAACTCCAACTCCCAGCATGTTGGACTATATAGTAGTATATAGGAGGGCAGTGTTTTCCAACCAGGAGTGCCTCCAGCTGTTGCAAAACTCCAACTCCCAGCATGTTGGACTATATAGTAGTATATAGGAGGGCAGCCGTTGGCTGTCCGGGCATGCTGGGAGTTGAAGTTTTGCAACAGCTGGAGGCGCTTTAGTTGGGAAACACTGGTATAGTATATGCTGCAACATACCGGGAATTGGAGGATTGGTTGGATAAATACCGGCCATTGCATTGCTGGTATTTTTAATATAAAAATACCGTCAGGGTGGGCAAAATTCCGACTGTGCCAGTAAAATACCGGCCAAGTGGTAACCCTATGTTGCAGCCTCCGTCCCAGCATGTCCTTGTTCATGTTCATGTATCTAGAGTACTAAAGCCTGGAGGACTTTTTTACAGTGTAATAAAGCCTAACCAGTAGGGGGCACACTTGTATACATGGGATGTGATAAGTCTTGAGTGCGCAAAATAATACATTGATTATTGTTGTTATTACTATTTCTTTTTCCTTTTTCATACACAGACGTTTTTACAAGCAGTGAAGTCTTCCACGGATGTGCCCACCCTGAGTTGTGCGAAAGTGGAAATATAACTGGGGTGGATGGATATTTAACCCTTAAGGAGACTGTACTGTGTGGTATTGCATCAAAAATGAGTGTGCATCGTCCTAACCTGCTATGCATTTTTTATGCTTTATATATTGTATACAGTTTTAGGCTTTTTTAACTTTTTTTTTCCATCTCTCTACTGCCCTTTTTATTTAATCTATTCTCTGAGTTACAGTTAGATATAGACTTGATACAATGGCTTCGAGGATGTATGTCTAAGGGGTACAGAGGCGGCAATCACAATGGGCCCTGAGGTCTAACCCCTTAAAGGGGTTCTCCAGTGGAAAAAATGTATTTAATCAACTGGTGCCAGAAAGTTAAACAGATTTGTAAATTACTTCTATGTAAAAATCTAAATCCTTCCAGTACTTATCAGCTGCTGTATGCTCCACAGGAACTTATTTTCTTTTTGAATTTCTTTCCATTCTGACCACAGTGCTCGCTGCTGACACCTCTGTCCATGTCAGGAACTGTCCAGAGCAGGAGAAAATCCCCATAGCAAACCTCTCCTGCTCGGGACAGTTCCTGAAATGGACATAGGTGTCAGCAGAGAGCACTGTGGTCAGGCAGAAAGGAAACTCAAAAAGAAAAGAACTTCTTGTGGATCATAACAGCAGCTGATAAGTACTGTAAGGATTACAATTTTTTTTTTTAAATAGAAGTAATTTACAAATCTGTTTTAAAGTTGATTAAAATTTTTTTTCCCCAGTGGAGTACCTCTTTAAGCTCACAGACTTTAGTCTCCTAGAGGAAAAGAGAGCTGTGATGGGAGCTGAGGGACTGACATGTGCACTCTATTCCCCAGAAGACGAGGACAGGATCCGGCATTCAGTGAACAAAAGTCCACTTGTGACTAAATCAATCAATCCGTGGTACAAGGTGATGCAATACAGTAAATACATAAGCACTCTGCAGAACTATGTGCATGCTTAGACTAGTGGTGCATCCAGCAAACCTTGTATAAGCTCCGACTACTCTGACGGGCAGCAGCTGGGCCACCACATAGACAAATGGGGGTGGGGGTCAGCTATAAAACCAAATAGCCACTTATCTCACTGTGATCATTGTATTATTGTAATTATAAATAAAGTGGTTCCCATTTAACACTCCCAAAGTTATGTGCATTTATTTTTATGGCTCTGTAATTTTGGTATTAAAACTCGTGTCAATACTGTGGTCGTGTACTTGGTCAAAAGGAATAGATTCCTGTGTAGCTTGGAAGACGAAGCGTAATGGCCCCAAACTTCTGTGTGTGATTCTGCAGAGAGATAAAAACTTCACCAAAATTCTATATTTCTTGAGATTCATTAAAATAAACCGTTTATCAGAAACTATGGCATAGTTACATGTACACTGTAAATGTGGTGGGGACATACTGTATATAGCTGGTTCAGCAGCTGGATGGGTGTTGGCTGTAAGTGACAGCGGACACTTGCCGCCCATTGCCAAGCTATGCAGGACCGGAGCATGTAGAGGTACATAGAATGTTCTGCTATCACCTAACGGGATTGTCCAGAAATACTAAGTTTCCTCTATTTTCTTTTAAAGAATCAGTGTCACTCTTGTCAGGGTGGTAAGAAGGAGGGAGGAGTTACGGGCTGTGGGGAATGTAGATACAGTATGTACAGCAAACATATATGCCAAGCCCCCTCCATTCATGTCTACGAGAGGGGTGTGTCGGCTGGCGTGATGTCATGAGAGGGCACCAGTGCTGTAGGAACCCATTCTGTAAAATAATACAGTAATATAAGAAATGTTTTCAATATTCAGTTCAATAATACAGGCTCTATAATCATTGGATTGGATTTTAATCATTCTTTATTAAATACATTTTTATAGAAATTAGATATCACTTTCCCTATATGTGATCAAAGATTGATAAGAAATGTTTAATTATCTTCTATTATTAAGATTTGGACTGATCTTGCTTGTGACACGATGACTGATTTTTAGTTATCGGCCTCATTTGTTTTCTTCTGCTCCATTTTACATATATAAGTTTACAATTCTGTCGGATACATATATGGAAAACAATCCGAACAGAATCAAGTGGCCTCGAGAGTAAAAACTAGACGGCCACTCATTCACACTACTAGAACTGGTTGTTGTTTTGGTTGTAGTTGTACGTGTAGTAAAAGTGCTCATAGCTGAGGTTGTTGTATTTGTGAGAGAAGTGTTTGTAGTTGAGCTTGTTGTAGCTGTAGAAGTGTTTGTAGTTGAGCTTGTTGTAGTAGTAGTAGTAGTAGGAGAAGTGTTTGCAGTTGAGCTTGTTGTAGTTGTAGAAGTGTTTGCAGTTGAGCTTGTTGTAGTAGTAGTAGTAGGAGAAGTGCTTGTAGTTGAGCTTGTTGTAGTAGAAGTACCTATAGCTGAGGCATTCTGACATGTGAACTGTGTATTCGGATCCTTGAAGTAACAGAGATTGTCATTTGCGCAGCCGAGCATAAAATATATGTCTCCTGTAATCAAATCAGAATAAATTGCAATGTTAATACATATTATTATAGGCATTGTCATTAGTAATATTATTATAGAAGAAGAATGTAAGAGGCAGAAAAAAGACAATGATATAAAAAACAGGGACAATGGGGGAGATTTATCAAAACCTGATCAGAGACAAAGTTGCCCAGTTGCCCATAGCAACCAATCAGATCGCTTCTTTCATTTTTCACAGGCCTTGTTAAGAATGTAAGAAGCGAGCTTATTGGTTGCTCTGGACAACTGGGCAACTTTGACTCTGCACAGGTTTTGATAAATCTCCCCCAATAAGTGTAAGGCCAAGTTTACATGTTTTAGCCTCATTTTAAGACTTCTTTTCAGAGAATCTCAGCTTTACCTAATCCATCATAAACATGGGACAACACACCATAGTGCTACAACATCACCTTGACACATTTCGAGCCCGTGCACACTCTTAGTCAAAGATGATTTTTTTCTGTTCACACAGTTTTTTTCATAAGTTATTTGCTTTCACCAGAGATTTATGGATCAAAATGAGGCTGAATAAACAGTGTGTTAACAAAGTCTAAAAGGGGGGGGGGGGGGGGTAGAAAAAGTAAAGTATAGAAAAGTAAGGAAAAAGATAGGACAGTTGATAAAATTATGAAATGGAGCGTTGATAAGAAATAGGAAAAGGGTAAAAAAAAAAAATAGTAAGAAGGAAAACATTGGTTAGGTGTGAGGATAGGGAGTTGAGGTGAGCAAACATTTCCAAAGTTTGGTTCTGCTGTTTCACCCATCTTTGGCCCTGTCCGAACCTGTAATCACCAATAGCCTAAAAACTTGTGTATAACACTGTCTAAGAGACCTAAAAGCTCCGGATAACACTATTTGGTCACCTAGGAGTGTATCTATGGCCCTTAAAGGCAAAGGTAATGTTAAAGGCAACATGTATGGCTATGGGTATATGGATGGTATTTGATGGTAACAAAAGGGTTAAAAAAAACACATGCACTAGCAGATTTTTTTATGCTTTTTAAAATGAATAAAAAGATATTCCTTTTTGGAGGCAGAGGCCCACCGATGTTTATACGCACACAGACATATTAGAAGAAGCAATGGCTTTTTTCAAGGGGTTCAAAAATTATACTTTTTTTGGGAGCAGCAACAGTCTGTGTGCCTGGAAAGTGAAGCAGTGAATTTTTACAAGCTGTACAAAAATGATTCCCATTTTATGGTGTAGTAACAGGATTGGCATCCTAGAAAGTGCACAAAAGTGACACTTAACCCTCTTTGCGGCTTCTTCACAATTAGTGTAAAACGAACAAAAAAAAAAACCTGTGACGCTTCACTTCCAAGTAAAACAGATTTTGCAGAACATGGTTGGCAGATAGGAGAAGAAGGGTAAACGTGGTTGGTGTAAAGGAGAAGAAGGGTAAACATAGTTGGTAGGTAGGAGAAGAAGAAGGGTAAACATGGTTAGTGGGTAGAAGAAGGGTAAACATGTTTGGTAGATAGGAGAAGAAGGGTAAGCATGGTTGGTAGATGATAGGAGAAGAAGGGTAAACATGGTTGGTAGATGATAGGAGAAGAAGGGTAAACATGGTTGGTAGATGATAGGAGAAGAAGGGTAAACATGGTTGGTGGAAAGGAGAAGTGTAATAAAAAAAGATATAGAGGAACATTGAAGATATGGAAAAATATGATAAACATCGCAACAACATTTTTATTTGCCTCAGATTATCAATTTTCAAGGTCTTTTATTATATGTACAGGACCAAGACAGGTGATCACTTGGGGTTAATTAGTTTAGAGAAAAGACGTCTTAGGGGCGATCTGATCACAATGTATAAATATATGAATGGACAGTACGGAGATCTTTCTAGTGATCTTTTTATACCTAGTCCAGTAACCATGACAAGGGGGCATCCTCTACATCTACAGGAAAGAAGGTTTCACCATCATCACAGGCAGAGATTCTTTACTGTAAGAGCAGTGAGACTATGGAACTCTCTGCATGTGATGTTGTGATGTCTGACTCAATAAACAAGTTCAAAGGGGCCTGGATGTTTTTTTTGAAAAATAAAAAATAAATAAATACAGGTTATGGATACCAGATTTATGTGGATAGAACATTGATCTAGGAATTTATTCTGATTTTCATATTAGAGTAGGGAAGGAATTTTCATGGGGCAATTGGTATCAGCCTCAGGGTTTGTTTTTGTTTTCTGCCTTTCTCTGGATCAACACATAAAGTTTTAGGTTGAACTCCATAGACTCTTGTCTTTTTTTCCCCAACCTTACAATGTTGCTATGTAATTATTTATATTTACTTCTTCCTATAGAAAGCACCACAGAATGAAGAAAGAAGATTATAGGATGGTAATAGAGATGAGCGAACTTACAGTAAATTCGATTCGTCACAAACTTCTCGGCTCAGCAGTTGATGACTTATCCTGCGTAAATTAGTTCAGCTTTCAGGTGCTCCGGTGGGCTGGAAAAGGTGGATACAGTCCTAGGAAAGAGTCTCCTAGGACTGTATCCACCTTTTCCAGCCCACGGGAGCACCTGAAAGCTGAGCTAATTTATGCAGGAAAAGTCAACTGCCGAGCCGAGAAGTTCGTGACGAATCGAATTTACTGTAAGTTCGCTCATCTCTAGATGGTAATAAATAACCCGACAAACATACAAAAAAACCTTATGGTGACATCTTATTTCACTCCCGGTCCAGCTTTGTCACCTCCCCAGAATCCCTGGCAGAAGTGCTCCAGAAACATCACCGTACACTGTGCACTAAAGCCAATCACTGGCCTCCGCTTCTCTTGCTCAGTGTATAGTGATGTCTCATTGGCCCACAGGACATGGTTCCAGTCTGCTTGTCTTCAGCAAACTGTCTGTGGGCTTTCTTGTGCCCCATCTTTAGAAGAGGCTTTCTTTTAGGATGACAGCCATTAAGAACAATTGGATGCAGTGTGTGGCATATGGTCTGAGCACTGACAGGATGACCCCCACCCCTTACACCTCTTCAGCAATGATGGTAGCACTCAAATGTCTATTTTCCAAAGACAACCTCTAGATTAGACTCTGAGCATGTGCACTCAACTTCTGTGGCCGACCATGGCATGGCTTGTTCTGAGTAGAATCTTTTCTGTAAAACTGTTGTATAGTCTTGCCCACAATACCGCAGTTCAGTTTCAGGGTCTTGACAATATTTTTATAGCCTAGGCCATCTTTATGTAGAGCAAAGTTCTTTGCCATGAGATGCCACGGCAAAAAATACTTTAACCAGTATTAGAGAGTGTGAGAGCGATAGCATCAAATTTAAGACACCTGCTCCCCATTCACACCTGAGAACTTGTATCACCAACAAGTCACATGACACCGTGGAGGGAAAATGGCTAAATGGGCCCAATTTGTACATTTCCACGTAGGGGTGTACTCACTTTTGTTGCCAAGGTGTAGATATTAATGGGTGTGTGTTGAGTTATTTCGAATGGACACAACATTAAAGGGGTACTCCACTGCTAGACATCTTATCCCCTATCCAAAGGATAGGGGATAAGATGTCTGATCCTGGGGGTCCCGCAGCATCGGGTGTTCTTAACAAATGCCGGGTTCCTGCAGCAGTGGTTGTGACATCACGGCCATGCCTCTCGTGATGTCACGCCACGCCCCCCCCCATTCATGTCTATGGGAAGGGGCGTGTCTGCTGGGGGCATGCGTAATGTCACGATCATGGCCTCCGGCTCCGAGTATTCTGAACAAAATGTTCAAAACGCTGGAGCACTGGAGTACCCCTTTAAACACTTATACAGGCTGTGCACTCACTACAGTACTTTGTAGCAGAGGATCATTTCTTCAGTGAAAGGGTAATTAGAAAAATAGAATAGACAAAAGAAGATCCTTATAAAAATGTGAGGGGTGCATATATATATATATATATATATATATATATATATATATACAGTGGTCCCTCAACATATGATGGTAATCCGTTCCAAATGGACCATCGTTTGTTCAAACCATCGTATGTTGAGGGATCCGTGCAATGTAAAGGATAGGAAGTTATACTCACCTGTCCCTGCCACTCCAGCTGTCACCGCTGCCCTGCATGTTGCCCCCCATCGCTGTCGCCGCGTCCCCGGGGTGTCCCCACCGGTCCGGAACGTCGCTCGCACGTCGCCACCATAACGTCGCTACGTACGCCGCTCCTATTGGATGACGGGACGGCATGCGCAGCGTCGTGATGACGACGATGGAGAGCACCGACAATGCAGGGGATCCCTAAGAGGACGGTCCGGAGTGCCGGGGACAGGTAAGAGACCATCCCCGGAGCTTACAGGTCACCTTAAATGGCTATCCGGTGGCAGCTGAAGCAGTCTGCGCTGCCGGATAGCCGTTTATGCGATGGCCCCGACATACAAAAGCATCATATGTTGATGCTGCCTCTGAGAAGCCATCTTATGTTGAAATTGTGGTATGTCGGGGCCATCGTAGGTCGGGGGGGGGGGGGGGTCACTGTATATATATATATATATATATCATAATTTCCATCTTTTAGATTATTGTAGAATCCAAGCATTTAGCAGATAGAACACATAGAACATTTCTATTCCATCGATTTCCAGGATTCCTGTCATTACCTCCGGTTGGTGTTGTTGTTGCATTGTAGCATTTGGTCTGATCTCCTTTACATTCCAATATTCGTACAGACTCATTTGTGAAAGAAAAAAAGAAAGGACATTGTAATCCATTTGCGAGTGGAAAAACTAAACAGATAAAAACAAAGGGTTAAAAAGAATAAATAAGAAAAGTGCATTTACTAAATATAACTGCAAGCTCATTGGAGTCCTATAGACCAGTGGTCTGCAACCTGCGGACCTCCAGATGTTTCAAAACTACAACTCCCAGCACGCCCGGACAGCCAACGGCATGCTGGGAGTTGTAGTTTTGCAACATCTGGAGGTCCGCAGGTTGGAGACCACTGCTATAGACTATATGATGGGGTGATTTTACACTCTGTGTATTAAAGGGGTATTCCTATCTCATAAAGTAATGTTGTGTCACTGGGATTTGCTATCTCTTTATGATCAGTGGGGGGTCACAGAGGATGGATGTCCATGGATCATTAAAGGGGTACTCCCGTGGAAAACTTTTTTTTTTTTTTTTAAATCAACTGGTGCCAGAAAGTTAAACAGATTTGTAAATTACTTGTATTAAAAAATCTTAATCCTTCCAGTACTTTTTAGGGGCTGTATACTAAAGAGAAATTAAAAAAAGAAATGCATTTCCTCTGACATCACGAGCACAGTCCTCTCTGCTGACCTCTGCTGACCTTTTTAGGAACTGTCCAGAGCAGCATATGTTTGCTATGGGGATTTTTTCCTGCGCTGGACAGTTCCTAAAATGGACAGCAGAGGTCAGCAGAGAGCACTGTGCTCGTGATGTCAGAGGAAATGCATTTCTTTTTTTAATTTCTCGTTAGTATACAGCCCCTAAAAAGTACTGGAAGGATTAAGATTTTTTAATACAAGTAATTTACAAATCTGTTTAACTTTCTGGCACCAGTTGATTTAAAAAAAAAAAAAGTTTTCCACGGGAGTACCCCAATGGTATTTCCTAGACGTCTACCATCACTTTATAAAACGGGATTGAAGCGATTTTGTTATTTCGATTTTTGTTATTTTGATCGATTTTTTTGTTTGAAAGCTCCTTATGATGCCAGAAAGTTAAACAGATTTGGAAATTACTTCTATAAAAAAAATCTTAATCCTTCCAGTACTTTTTAGGGACTATATACTACAGAGGAAATGCTTTTCTTTTTTGATTTCTCTGATGTCATGACCACAGTGCTCTCTGCTGACCTCTGTTGTCCATTTTAGGAACTGTCCAGAGCAGGAGAAAATCCCCATAGCAAACATATGCTGCTCTGGACAGTTCCTAAAATGGACAGCAGAGGTCAGCAGAGAGCACTGTGGTCATGACATCAGAGAAATCCAAAAAGTAAATCAGTTCCTCTGTATTCTACAGCCCCTAAAAAGTACTGGAAGGATTAAGATTTTTTAATAGAAGTAATTTACAAATCTGTTTAAGTTTCTGGCACCAGTTGATTAAAAAGTTTTCCACGGGAGTACCCCTTTAAAAATAAATGACCACTTTGCAGGGACTCTCACAGATCAGCCGTAATCTGTAGGGCCTCGGTATTTCATACCCCTGCAGTGCCACCACAGGAAAAATGAGGCATAGCATTATTATTGGCATTATTATTATTTTCTGCTGCTCTGGACAGTTCCTAAAATGGACAGCAGAGGTCAGCAGAGAGCACTGTGGTCATGACATCAGAGGAAATGCATTTCTTTTTTGGATTTCCCTTTAGTATACAGCCCCTAAAAAGTACTGGAAGGATTAAGATTTTTTAATAGAAGTGATTTACAAATCTGTTTAACTTTCTGGCACCAGTTGATTTAAAAAGAAAGTTTTGTACGAGAGTACCCCTTTAACCCCTTAACGACAAAGGACGTAAATGTACCTCCTGGTGATGCGGTACTTAACGCACCAGGACGTACATTTACGTCCTAAGCATAACCGCGGGCATCGGAGCGATGCCCGGATCATGCGCGGCAGGTCCCAGCTGTTGATCGCAGCCAGGGACCCGCCGGTAATGGCGGACACCCGCGATCCCGCGGATGTCTCCCATTAACCCCTCAGATGCCGTGATCAATACCGATCACGGCATCTGCAGCATCGCGGTCACTTAATTGGATGATCGGATCGCCCACAGTGCTGCTGCGGCGATCCAATCATCCTGCGCGGCAGCCGGAGGTCCCCTCACCTGCCTCCGCTGCCTTCCGGGAGTCTTCTGCTCTGATTTGCCTTCCCGCAGACCAGAGCAGAAGATGACCGATAACCCTGATCAGTGCTATGTCCTATACATAGCACTGAACAATATTAGCAATTGAGTGATTGCTATAAATAATCCCCTATGGCGACTATTAAAGTGTAAAAATAAAAGGAAAAAAAGGAAAAAAATAAAGTAAAAAAAATGTGAAATACCCCCTCCCCCAATAAAAACGTAAATTGCCCCATTTTCCCTATTTCACCTCATACTACCGCTTATACGTAAAAATGAAAAAGTAATAGCTCTTCAAAATAGGGGGATCTTAAACGTACTAATTTGGTTAAAAAGTTTGTGATTTTTAAGCACAACAGTAATAGAAAAGTATTTTGTCATGGGTATCATTTTAATCGTATTGACCCAAAGAATAAAGAACACACGTCACTTTTACTTAAAATAGTACGGCGTGAAAACAAAACCTTCCAAAATTAGCAAAATTGTGGTTTTCTTTTTAATTTCCCCACACAAATAGTATTTTTTTGGTTGCGCCATACATTTTATGGTAAAGTGAGTGATGGCATTACAACGGACAACTGGTCGCGCAAAAAACAAGCCTCATACTAGTCTGTGGATGAAAATTTAAAAGAGTTATGTTTTTTCTAAGGCGAGGAGGAAAAAATGAAAACGTAAAAATAAAATTTTCTGCGTCCTTAAGGCCCAAATGGGCTGTGTCCTTAAGGGGTTAAAGTAAAACCGGCACAAAACTCCCCCCGCACTAACCAGAGGTACTGGGTGATAGTGCTGGGGATGCTGATCAATATGCTGCCTGCCATCCCGGATCCATCCCGCCGTTCACCAGTTATCTTCATTATTCTTGATATGCAAATGATCTCTAACTGGCACGGGCGGGGTTACAAGGCTCCATCTGGCACTGTGATGTCAGCGCCGCTCGTCAGCACCACCGCCCGGCTTATGAATATTCATCCCCTCCCTTCGCCTCTCCCTCTCCTCCCTGCTTTGTACAGGACTTCACTGCACATGTGCAGCTTCCTGTGTACACCTGTACAGAGCAGTGAGGGGAGGGAGAGGCGGAGGGAGGGGAGGGGGAGACGGAGGGAGCGGAGGGAGGGGAGGGAGAGATGAAGAGATGGGATGAATATTCATAAGCCGGGCGGTGCTGCGGATGAGCGGCACTGACGTCACAGTGCCAGATGGAGCCTTTTAACCCCGCCCGTGCCAGTTAGAAGATCATTTGCATATCAAGAATAATGACGATAACAGGAAAACGGCGGGATGGTTCCGGGCATGCTAGGCAGCATATTGATCAACGTCCCCACTAGTGCGGGGGGTGGTGTGGGGAATTTTAGTGACAGTTTTCCTTTAATACACAATGGCGGCCATGCTCCTTTTCCGTGCTTTCTAAGTTAAATGGAGAGTTGATTGGGTTTTCTGATTTTTTTTTTGTCACTAATTTTGGCGCAGACACAATTTGTGGTGCATTGTACCACATTTTGGCACACAACCCGACAAGACAGGTCGGGTTTACAATAGTAAATCAGGGCCACAATCTCTGAACCAGATGTATAACTTGAAGCTGCTGGGCCCCAGTGCAAAATGTGAAAAGGCCCCCCAGCTATAATGTTTAATTTATTGTGTTGGTTTACTCATATATGAAAGAGCTCCTTGGACCACGTTTAACCCCTGTAGTTATGCCCCTGCCCTTAGTTCTTGCAACAAGGGGCCCCACACAGTGTTCCTCACAGTCGGTCATCTCCAGCAGAATTCCCGCCATCCTTGTTGCTTAACCAAACAGAACCACAATGCACACAAAGCATACGCAATGCAAAAGCAATGAACATAGTCAGAAAATACATTTTACACAATAATCACCCAAGGAAACATATTAATAGTATAATAACACAAAATATGGGGAGAAGGCGCATGCTATTTACACCACTCAAAATATCCACCCCCCTCCCCGTACATAAACCAAGAAGGATAGAAGAATGTATATCTATAAGATGTATATATATATATAAGATAAATCCAATACACATACAGTCAGACAACGATGGGACGCAGCTATCCTCCCGGCAGCAGCTGTAGAAGTTATCAAATATTTCAAGCCCGTATGTAAAAGAGAAGGACAAGTTACAGGATAGGGATGTGTCGCACCCTGTGGTCATAGCTCTGATCTTTTCAACTGAGAAAAAATAAAGTAACAATATAATTAATTTTGATAATAAAAACAATTCATTTAGAAAAGTAAAACAATCGTCAAAATGGGAGAAATGAAGCAATATTTAGTATAGATCACATTCAATGAGATTATATCGGAATAGGACCTGCAGTCTAGTCATAACACTCAGAGTGACCCTATAATAGCAGAGTTCATCCTACTAGATTGCCCTCAATAGTTTCCCCAAAGAATTTACCACCTAAAATCATACCCCGCCCCCCAAATAACGTCTACATTCTCATAATAACAAGAGCCCTTCCCAATCATCTGACGAAGCGAGGGCTGCCTCGTGAAGTGCGTTATTTATTTTTTTATCTCATAAAGGATTCCTTGTTTTTCCACCACCTGGGAAAGTCTGTATTTTAAGGTTTCTGTTCCATACAATTGCCCCAGGGGCCATCATAGCATAAAAGGTCTAGCGATGGAGTACCTTAAGGACACAGGGCGTACTTGTACGCCCTGCGCCCTCTCCCATGCCAGAACGCTGGGTCACATGCTGTCCCCACGTCATAGCGGGTAGGTGCTGGCACCTAGCAACGGCCGGGACCCATGGCTAATACTGGACATCACTGATCGCTGTGATGCCCGGTATTAACCCCTTAGACGTGGCGATCAAAGTTGATAGCTGCATCTAAAATGTAAAAAAAATGCTTCCCAGCAGCTCAGCAGAGTTGATCGGGACCACTGCGGTAAACGGTAAAACCTTGTTGTTCCAATTAGCTGAGAAGACGCGAAGAGCTTCCCTACCTTCCTCCTCGGCGTCCGATCAGCGATCTACTGCTCCATACCTGAGATCCAGGCTGTAACAGCAGAGCGCCGATAACACTGATCAATGCTATTCTCTGTCATAGCATTGATTAGTGTCTGCAATCAGAAGATTGCATGCTGTAGTCCCCTATGGAGGATATAAATGAGTAAAAAAAAAAAATAGTGAAAAAAAAATAGTGAAAAATAAAATAAAATAAATTTAACCCCTTCCCTAATAAAAGTTTGAATCAACACCCTTTTCCCATTTAAAAAAAAGAATATGTAAACAAAAATAAACATAATCATATGTCGTATCACTGCGTGCGTAAATGTCCAAACTATAAAAAAAATATGTTAATTAAACCACACGGTCAATGGCATACTCGCAAAAAAAATTTTAAGTCCAAAATTGCATATTTTTGGTCACTTTGTATACCATACATTTTTTTTTTAATAAAAAGCGATCAAAAAGTCCCATCAAAACAAAAATAGTACAGATGAAAACTTGAGATCACGGTGCAAAAAATGAGCCCTCATATTGCCCTGTTTGCGGAAAAGTAAAAAGTTATAGGGGTCAGAAGAGGACATTTTTAAACATGCTAATTTTCGTGCAAACAGTAACAATTTTCACCAGAAGTAAAACAAAATCAAACCTTTAAAAGTTGGGTATCATTTTAATCGTATGGACCTACAGAATAGCTTAGTAAAGATAAGGTGTCATTTTTACCGAAAAGTGCCCTGTGTTTTTTTTGGATCATGTACCAGTTGTTATTGATAGCCTTCCTGATGTGATGATTTAAAGGGGTATTCTGAAAAGCAAAGCAGCATCTACTTGGTTGGTCATTATGTTTTTTCTGTGTGAGCAATGTGCTCCTTGGTGTTTGATCTATTCGCCTACGGGCCTTATTAATGACTTTTTTAGGGTAACCCCTCTGCTCAAAATGGGTGCCTAGTTCGTTCAATTGTTGTTCTAATAATGCAGGATTATTGTTGATACGTTTAAGACGAACCATTTGTCCGTAAGGGATGCTATCCCTGAGCTGTTGGGGGTGTGAGGACTGATAATGCATTTTTAGAGGTGGGCTTTCTGTACCCTGTAGTGATGATACAGTTATTCTCTATGAGAATTCTGGTATCTAAGAAATCCAATTGCTTTCCTCCAAAATGAGAGGTACACCATGGAGGTTGAAACAACAGCAGACACAGTCACCACATCTCTTTCGGCAGGGAGAGCAAATGCTGGAGACTTTTTCACGTCATGTGAATCGGTAGATGAGATCCAAGTGCTAAGCACTGAAGCCTTGGAAATGAAGATCCAAGTTCTGGCCGAAAAAGAGGTCCGACTCTATTGGACAATTAGCTCATTGGAAGCTTATAACGGACAAAGACGAACACCAAGAGGTCTGCGTGTTTACAAAAGCCCCTCACAATTCTTAGAGGATAAGGCATTTCTGGACAAATGGGATGAATTTCACCTCATCCACTCCTTGAACCTACAAAAAGTAGTGCTGGAAAAAACCAGTCTGAATACGAACTGATCACTACTACACTGTGCAGAGCAAAAAATGAGTTGCGCACAAGGATATCTGAGCAGGCTTTCAACTCGTTCATGCAAACATTACAACGCAAGCTTACCGCGGTCCAGTGTACCATCAAGGAGGTTCAAAGGGACTAATTTCTCTGCGATAAGCGCGACTTTGAAAGCCGCCAAATATTCACGTGAAACAAGCAACGCCAGCAACAACGGCAAAGGAATGAGAAACCGCAACAGAGGAAAAAGAATATGAATCGGGGCAAAAATAGACAAAAATATAAAAAACGTGCTTGTGATTATTTTACTACTGATAGTGACTCTAGTCCATCAGATGACAACAAAGACACGTTCCCACAAAAAGACATACCAGCTGAGAGAAGCCACCCTTTAGGAGATGGACGCGCCCGGGGGGGGGGGGGGGGGGGGCGCAGAGCCAGAAAAAAACTCCGAAAAGCAACAGGAAAAGAAACGCAGGACTGTCACCTGGAAACCCCTGAACGGGAATCACTAGTTATTAACTTTATCAGGAGAGGACATACCAGAGGAATGTTATGTATCCGAGCTCTTGATAGGGGATTGAACTATGGACTTAACGAGTCTTTTGACTATGTGCAATTTGAGGAGGACTTGTATCGAGCAACACGAAAATTAAACCTCACAAAACACTATGCAATTCAGAAAACTAATAAAAATGTGCACACTGCCACCATTAAAGAAGGGGATACTCAGTGTTCTATAGGTCCCCTAGGTTTCTTGCCTGTTAGGGACATGACCTCCCAAGATTCATTGATACTGAACACGTTGCTGCAGCTGTCGGATGGTGACGGCAGTACTCCTGCCGTCCCACTCCCCAGCAGCAGGTTCAAAGGGGGCAATCCATCCATGTTTCATCCCCCCACCCAACCAGGGGGAGCGGTTGATCTTTTTCAGAGAGCTGTATGTAGGGAAGTGAAGGCGTTGTTATACCCTTATCCCACTCCAAACATACCAGCCCGTGAGAAAGATGCACTCAAGAAGTTGGCAGAAAGAACCAATTTAACTGTCTCCAAATCGGACAAGGGGGGCTCCATAGTCATATGGAAAACATCTGACTATGAAGCAGAGGCCCAAAAACTATTAGGTCAGACTGACACTTATGAAAAACTAAAGAAAAATCCTGTGTCTAAAATAATGGAAAAGCTGAGATCTCATCTCCACACATATGTCAGTAAAAACATTCTAGACATTAAATTAGCGGAGAAACTATTGCCCAAAACACCTAAGAATCCCAAATGGTACTTGGTACCGAAAACACATAAAAATGTCATCCCTCCTCCGGGACGCCCCATCGTAGCGGGGATAGGAGCACAAACGGAGTACCTGTCCACTTACCTGGACTGGTTACTCTCCCCCCTCCTACCACACACCCCTACTTTCTTGAGGGATACGAGCTACCTATTGTCAGCTTTGGAGGACTTTGTGTGGCAAGAAAGATTTTCTTTATGTTCCATTGATGTGGAAAGCCTCTATACCCGCATTCCACATAATGCGGGTATAGAGGCTGTGACTGAATTCCTCAAGAGTCAAGTCTGATACCTTTATTGAGTTTTTTGCTGATTCCCTCAGATTGGTCTTAAATAATAATGTTTTCCAGTATGCCAACCAATGGTATAGGCAGATCACGGGTACGACCATGGGGTCATCGATCTCATGTGCCTATGCTAACATCTTTCTGTGTATCTTTGAGAAAAATTACATTTTTACAAATGATAACCCCTTTATCAAGCACATAAAATTACTACTGAGATTTGTAGATGATGTGTTTATAGTGTGGGGGGGGCACTGAGATTGAATTCCTCCAATTTGTGAGATACCTTAATGAGTCCAATAATGTCAACGTGCTCTTTACCTCTCATTTTGGAGGAAAGCAATTGGATTTCTTAGATACCAGAATTCTCATAGAGAATAACTGTATCATCACTACAGGGTACAGAAAGCTCACCTCTAAAAATGCATTATCAGTCCTCACACCCCCAACAGCTCAGGGATAGCATCCCTTACGGACAAATGGTTCGTCTTAAACGTATCAACAATAATCTCGCATTATTAGAACAACAATTGAACGAACTAGGCACCCATTTTGAGCAGAGGGGTTACCCTAAAAAAGTCATTAATAAGGCCCGTAGGCGAATAGATCAAACACCAAGGAGCACATTGCTCACACAGAAAAAACAAAATGACCAACCAAGTAGATGCTGCTTTGCTTTTCAGAATACCCCTTTAAATCAACACATCAGGAAGGCTATCAGTAACAACTGGTACATGATCCAAAGGGACGAGGATTTGAAAATGATATCAGAATCTAAACCGCTGGTAACTTATAGAAAAAATTCCACCATTTCAGATTTCCTAAAAAAAAAACATTAAAAAAAACGCACAGACTAAACAGAAGGGCTCATGGCTCTCTGATAATAGACCAATAGGTAATTATAGATGCGGTTCGTGTTCGTTCTGCACCTATAATTCACAGGCGAAGGAGATAAGATTCAGAGGCTTTCTTGGTAAAGTTAAACAATTTATAACATGCCGCTCGACCCATGTGGGTTATTGCTTAAAGTCTACTTGTGGGTATTTTTATATCGGCAAAACCATTAGACCTGTTTATCATAGAATAAGAGAACATTGGCGATCACTAAAAACCAAAAAAGTCTCCATTTATAGATCATATGCAGGATACACACGATGGGGATCCAGGAGCGTTACAGTTCGCTGCCCTGGAACGTGTGGAACATCCACATGATAGGAATAAGACATTATTGATGAAGGAGGCACGTTGGATCTTACGTACAGAAGCTACAGGTATTTTAGGTCTTAATGACCATAACGAAATGAATGTACTATTAGAAATACTGATACGGTTACTACTGATTCACATACTAAGGGATTGATTTTAACCTAGTTTCTATTATATCCTCATGTTTCTTTGTATGCAATTGTTGGTTACACTTTATGCACACCTAGGTCTGAAGAAGCGCATGCGCGCGATACGGCCCCTTACCTGAGCCTCCAGCACACCTTTGCTCCCCCGCACACCATGTATTCGTGGAAGATGGAATAAAAGACACCTGCTAATCCGGTCAGTGCTCCGTTCCTTCTTTGTCCTATCTTAATTTATAAATCTGTTTAACTTTCTGGCATCTGATAGTTTAAAAAAAAAAATTTTTTCCACCGGAGTACCCCTTTAAGTTTAGGGAAGGGTCACACCTAACGGATCTGCCGATGACAGACCCTAGAGTGCGCGTCCTGCTGTGCCCGTATGTCCGCGGACACACGGGCACAGCATGACACACACTCTAGGGTCGGTCATCAACAGATCCAAAGCGTAAAATATGCTGCGGATCCATTACGTGTGACCAGAGGGAGCTCTCTAATTAGGCAAATTAGGCAGCCGCCTAAGGCCTCGCTCTTGTGGGGGCTTCATTGCAGCCTAACTCACCTCCCTTAATGTAAAATAAATAATGATGCATACAATATGCAGTTTATATACTGTAGTTAATCTTTACTATCGCTTGCCTCTCTTTTGTATTCATGAGTGTCAGTGAGGGCCTCATGTTCGAGCCCAAGGCCTCACAAAGTCTAGAGCTGCCTCTGCGTGTGGCCCTACCCTTATAAAAGGATTCTATTCTGAATAATTCTGAGACTGCAGTTGTCGTTAACCTATTAATATTATGATGGCTTTATCCATCATGGCGATGTTAAGGTTGTATGGTGAGAGCTTGGGAGCCCTTCCTGTCCGAGGGTGCACACTGAAGGTCCTAGAAAAATGCACATTATTTTATCCTTGCACATGGAGTCACTTTTTAAGCCATGTGCCTGTTACTTCGTCATGCCTTCTTCCAACACGAGTTGCAAAATTGTCTAAAACAAAGTTTTGTGACCAGATTTCTTGCGCATTTAGAATAGTGAATCTACCCCATTTATTTCACTCTATGTAATGAATTGAACTATAATGACACGTGACATTTCCATTGATTACCATAATTCCATTATACTACAATACTATATTTACGTAGAACACTGAGTAACACAATACGTCATTAAGGACTTCTATGTTACTATTCATCCTACCAGAAATTATATTTGTCAGGCAGACATCTTGGTTTGCTGCACAGGTCTCCTGTGGTCCTGAACAAGTGAGACCCGTCTGATTAGAACATGTGACACAACTGAGACAATGACCTGCGGGAGAGAGGAAAATATCCAGATAATTCAGGTTATTAATAAAGGGATTGTCCGGCCAAAGAAACAAAATGTGTATAATAAAGAAACTCAACTAATATAATGTTATTATTCACAGTGCATATATACAGTATATACAGTATATAATATAATGTTATTATTCACAGTGCATATATACAGTATACAGTATATCCCATAAGTGAGTCCACTCCTCACATTATATATACAGTATATCCCATAAGTGACTCCACCCCTCACATTATATATACAGTATATCCCATAAGTGACTCCACCCCTCACATTATATATACAGTATATACCATAAGTGAGTCCACCCCTCACATTATATATACAGTATATCCCATAAGTGAGTCCACCCCTCACATTATATATACAGTATCTCCCATAAGAGAGTCCACCCCTCACATTATATATACAGTATATACCATAAGTGAGTCCACCCCTCACATTATATATACAGTATCTCCCATAAGTGATTCCACCCCTCACATTATATACAGTATCTCCCATAAGTGAGTCCACTCCTCACATTATATATACAGTATATCCCATAAGTGAGTCCACCCCTCACATTATATATACAGTATCTCCCATAAGTGACTCCACCCCTCACATTATATATACAGTATATCCCATAAGTGACTCCACCCCTCACATTATATATACAGTATATACCATAAGTGAGTCCACCCCTCACATTATATATACAGTATATCCCATAAGTGAGTCCACCCCTCACATTATATATACAGTATATCCCATAAGTGACTCCACCCCTCACATTATATATACAGTATATCCCATAAGTGACTCCACCCCTCACATTATATATACAGTATCTCCCATAAGTGAGTCCACCCCTCACATTATATATACAGTATATCCCATAAGTGAGTCCACCCCTCACATTATATATACAGTATATCCCATAAGTGAGTCCACCCCTCACATTATATATACAGTATATCCCATAAGTGAGTCCACCCCTCACATTATATATACAGTATATCCCATAAGTGAGTCCACCCCTCACATTATATATACAGTATATCCCATAAGTGAGTCCACCCCTCACATTATATATACAGTATATCCCATAAGTGAGTCCACCCCTCACATTATATATACAGTATATCCCATAAGTGACTCCACCCCTCACATTATATATACAGTATATCCCATAAGTGAGTCCACCCCTCACATTATATATACAGTATCTCCCATAAGTGACTCCACCCCTCACATTATATATACAGTATATCCCATAAGTGACTCCACCCCTCACATTATATATACAGTATATACCATAAGTGAGTCCACCCCTCACATTATATATACAGTATATCCCATAAGTGAGTCCACCCCTCACATTATATATACAGTATATCCCATAAGTGACTCCACCCCTCACATTATATATACAGTATCTCCCATAAGTGAGTCCACCCCTCACATTATATATACAGTATATCCCATAAGTGAGTCCACCCCTCACATTATATATACAGTATATCCCATAAGTGAGTCCACCCCTCACATTATATATACAGTATATCCCATAAGTGAGTCCACCCCTCACATTATATATACAGTATATCCCATAAGTGACTCCACCCCTCACATTATATATACAGTATATCCCATAAGTGAGTCCACCCCTCACATTATATATACAGTATATCCCATAAGTGAGTCCACCCCTCACATTATATATACAGTATATCCCATAAGTGAGTCCAAGGCAGTGGTGGTCTTAGAGGTGTTTGGGGTAATCATTATAATGTGTGAATACTGCCCTTTGTCCAGTCTCTGAAGGGAGGGGATCATGCTCTGCTTCAGTATATCACAATACATGTTGGCATTTCTGGTTCCCTCTATGAACTGTAGTTCCCCAGTACCAGCAGCACTTATACAGCCCCAGGCCATGGCACCCCACCACCATGCTTGACTTTGAGCAAGACACTCTTGTCTTTGTACTCCTCACCTGGTTGCTGTCACAAACACTTGACTAATATCTGGGGACATCTCACCGATAACTATGGGACATCTCACTAAGATCTGGGATTGCCTCACCAGTATCTGGGGGAATTCTCACCAAAATCTCTGGGATATCTCACCAAAAACTGGGGAATGCCTGGCCACAAACTGGGGAGACGTCTGGTATAAAGTTGGGGGACATCTGACTAACAACTAGGAGGGGGTGATCAAAAACACCAATTTGAGTACGCCTCACCAGGAACTAGAGAAAGCTGGATGCTCTCCCATAAGAAATAAGATTGGGTCTACTGCGTCTGGCGCTGGTACAAGTCATCTGGGTTCCCTTTGGGTAGATCATCCTTGGCATCAGCCTGATGTTATGGTTTCTTACTCTCTCTCTTTCTAACTTACCTTGGTCAATCAGGACCACTAATAGACAGAGAAGTAACGGTAGGTTGTTCATCTTTGCCGCTCTTGTAGAGCAGTGTTGTGTCCTTCTTGCTGATGGGAAGTCTACTGTGATGGTGGTGATACTAAGAAATCTGTGTCGGTGATATTGTAGACTGAAAACTATCAGACCTTTTAGTATGTGGTTTATACAGTAGGTTTGTTTATCTGTCCTTTTGTTTACTTGTCCTTTATTTTAGAATAGAATTGTTGGTTTATCCTTGGTATATCCTTCATACAGAAGCAATTTTTAATTGTTTTATTTCCGTGTTTCCTCCTCACTCTCTAAGAGCCATAACATTTTCATTTTTCCATCGATAGAGGTCAGCTTTTTGTGCAAAATGTTGTATTTTTTTAATGGTACCCTTTTTTAAATAAAGTTTCACAAAGTTGTTGATTTTTTTTTTTATTTCACTGGGTGGTAAAAATAATATGGAGAATTTACTAAGACGGGTGTTTCATATGTAGAAAGAGGGCGGATGAAACTTCATCACTGCACCTGGCCATCTATTTTGGCTGCTGATGCTGGAGTTCCCTCCAGTGTTCTGTGGTCAGTTCACATTATGCAGGATTGAGCTGGTAGGGGATGAATTGTTATCCTGTAGTTCACATGAAATCAGCTGACTTAGGACTGAGCACTTTATTTTATGACACTTAGCAGTGTGATTTTCTGTGGGCCGGACTGGTGATCACATGACCCAGTTATACCTGTGCTGGAATAAAACAGATGCCGCTGTAGGACAAGTAATGGTCAATGTACATCATATGAGCAAGAAGATAAAAACAGGCGAACCGAAATAGAGTAGTCGAACAAGCCAGGTCAAAAACCAAGATAGCAGCATAGCACCAAATCACTTGTCAGAGATATAAGGTATAGGAAGCTAAAGTCAGAAAATACAGAATAGAACAAACTAGGAGCAGTGAGAAAGCTAGTGCAGATGGACGTTCCGCGGTAAAATTCCGCAAAGTCATGTCTTATATTTTTGGGTATTATAATCATATTGACCCACAGAATAAAGGGAATATGTCAATTTTACTGTAAAGTGCACTGCATAGAAACAAAACCCCCGAAAGATTTGCAAAGTTGCTCTTTTTTTTTCAATTTCCCACAATAAATAATATGGTTTTGGGTTGAGCCATACATTTTATGGTAAAATGAAAGGTGTCATTACAAAGTTCAATTGGTGAACAAAAAACAAGCCCTCATATGGGTCTGTTGATGGAAAATAAGAGTTATGGCTCTTAGAAGGAGAGGAAGAAAAAACAAAAGTGCAACAATAAAAACTGGCTGTGTCCTTAAAGGACAACTGCAGAAATAACAACTTGATCGCGGGGGGTCCGACCGCTGGGACCCTCCGTGATCTCCCAAATGGGCCCCGGCATTGCCAGTCTGTGAAAGCGGCTAATGCGCGTAGCGTCGACCTCCGTGAGGACATGCCCCCCCCCCCATCCCCATACAGCTCTATGGGAGAGGTGGGGAGGCATGAACGCCCCCTTCCCACCTCTCCCATAGAACTACATGGAGCAGTATTCTTTCCACTTTTTTTTTTTGCCACATTCTTCTTATTACTTCAGCAGTGTTTAAGAGTTACATTGCTTCTGTAAAGGTAATAAAAAAAGAAATGCTGCCTTTTACATAGTTTCTATCACCATTCAATAATACAGACTCTACGACCACTGGCTTGGATTCCATTAATTCTTTATTAAATACATTTTTCTATAGACATACGATTACACTTCCTCTATATGTGATCATAGATTGGTAAAGTATTTTCAATTATCTTGTATTGTTGAGATTTGTACTGATCTCCCATGTGATGCAATGGCTGATTTTACCGGCCCCATTATTGTTTCTTCCATCCTATTTTACATACATAAGTTTACAATCCTATCAGATACATATATGGAAAACAATCCGAACAGAATCAAGAGGCCCTGAGAATACAGAGAAGATGGCCACTCGTTCACACTGGTAGAACTGGTTGTTTTTGTTGTAGTTGTACGTTTAGGGGGAGTGCTTGTAGTTGAGCTTGTAGAAGTGCTTGTAGTTGAGCTTGTAGTAGTAGAAGTGCTTGTAGTTGAGCTTGTAGTAGTAGAAGTGCTTGTAGTTGAGCTTGTAGTAGTAAAAGTGCTTGTAGTTGAGGTTGTTGTAGTTGCAGTAGAATTGCTTATAGGTGAGACTGTTGCATTCTGACATGTGATCTGTGTAGTAGTCTGACAAAAATTGTCATTAGCGCAGCTGAGGAAAAATGCTGTGATAAAATAAGAATATACCTCAAAGTTAATATGGATTATTATGGGCATTGTCATTGGTAATATTATTATAAAAGAATGAAGTGAAAAGAGGCAGAAAAAAAAGACAACAATAAACAAGAGCAGGGACTATGGGGGAGCTTTATCAAAACCTGCGCAGAGGAAAAGTTGCCCAGTTGCCCATAGCAACCAATTAGATGGCTTCTTTCAAAAAGGCCTTTGGAAAATAAAAGAAACAATCTGATTGGTTTTATGGCAAATCTATTGTTATTGAAGATAAAGGTTTTGAACAATAAGGGGATGTTTGATAAATCTCCCCCATTAAGTTTAAGGCCATGTTTACACACCGTTTTTAAAGCCACATTTTAAGAGTAGGGTCACATGTGAAGACCCAACCTGAGTCTAATCTTGGGGGAGAGATTTTGAGAGACCTGCAGCGTCCGATCTAGTTATCGCCCCCATTTCATTGATTTATGTTGATGCTAAACTATACACTAAGATTATAGCCAAGCATTTCTCTGCTCACCTTGAGTCCCTAATCCACCCCAGTCAAGTAGGCTTTGTCCCAAATAGAGAGGCACAGGATAATACCCTTCAAACTTTTGCCTCTATTGCACATGTTCAAAAAAAGAGCTCAACAATTAATGCTTTCATCCCTTGATGCAGGTTTGGGGATCATGGCTGCTACTCTTGAACCAATTGGGATTGGACCTCAAATGAGACACAGAATATCAACATTATACTCTAATCCCTGGGCACAGGTCAGAATTAACGGATTCCTATTGGGACCAAAACACACAGAATGCGACAAGACTGTCCTTTTTCCCCCAATGCTCTATTTTCTTTGTATGGAAACATTTAAAGGGGTATTCCAGGAAAAAACTTTTTTTTTATATATCAACTGGCTCCAGAAAGTTAAACAGATTTGTAAATTACTTCTATTAAAAAATCTTACTCCTTTCAGTACTTATGTGCTTCGGAAGTTAAGGTTGTTCTTTTCTGTCTAAATCCTCTCTGATGACACCTGTCTCGGGAAATGCCCAGTTTAGAAGAGGTTTGCTATGGGGATTTGCTTCTAAACTGGACGTTTCCCGAGACACGTGTCATCAGAGAGCACTTAGAAAAGAACAACCTTAACTTCAGAAGCTCATAAGTACTGAAAGGATTAAGATTTTTTTTAATGAAAGTTAAACAGATTTGTAAATTACTTCTATTAAAATTTTTTCATCCATTCAGTACTTATGAGCTTCTGAAGTTAAGGTTGTTCTTTTCTGTCTAAGTGCTCTCTGATGACACCTGTCTCGGGAAATGCCCAGTTTAGAAGCAAATCCCCATAGCAAACCTCTTCTAAACTGGGCGTTTCCCGAGACACGTGTTATCAAAGAGGATTTAGACAGAAAAGAACAACCTTAACTTCAGAAGCTCATAAGTACTGAAAGGATTAAGATTTTTTAATAGAAGTAATTTACAAATCTGTGTAACTTTCTGGAGCCAGTTGATATATATTAAAAAAAGTTTTTTCCTGGAATACCCCTTTAATGGTAGCAATCTAAGGCAACCCAAATATCAAGGGCTCATCCCTCCCGACTTCATTTTCTAAATGCTCCATTTAACTTCACCTCATATGTCACTAGATGCCCTTTTTCCACAATTCACACATTTTCATATTATGTGCCTGTACTATGGCTTGATGTATTATGTTCACTCCCCCTTTCCCCTGATTTTCCTTTCTCCATGATTCCCTTTTCTTTTTTTTTATTTGAATCGCCCTCTTTTGTGTTGTCTTTATTTTAAAAACTAATAAAAAATCGTTAATGAAAAAAAAGAAATGAATGTAAATATATTGGGGGAGATTTATCAAAACCCGTGCAAAGGAAAACTTGCCCAGTTGCCCATAGCAACCAATCAGATCCCTTCTTTCACTTTACAGAGGCCTTGTTAAAAATGAAAGCAGCGATCTGATTGGTTGCTATGGGCAACTGGACAACTTTTCCTTTGCACAGGTTTTGATAAATCTCCCCCATTATCTCTTTTTGGAGGCCTGTTGGTGTTTATATAGAGGTATCAGGAGAAACAATTGCAAGGGGTCCCTTTTTTTTTTTGGTTTCGTCCCTATAAAGTGAAAAAGCAGTGAATTTTAAAAAGCTGTGAAAAATGATAGCAAAAGGATTGGCTCCCAGAAAGTGCACAAAAATGACACAAAACCCTTTATGCAGCTTTTTCAAAATAAGCATTAAAAAAAAAAAAAAAAAAAACGGTCACACTTGGGGTGCGTTCACACTACGGAATCTCCGCTCGCTGAATTCCGCGAGCGGAGATTCTGCCTGGCGGCCGCCGCCAGTGATGCTGTGGCGCTAGGGCCGCGGGGCACTGAGCTGTCACCATTGACGGCTACGCAGTGCTCGTGGAATCCGCACAAAGAATGAACATGTTCTTTCTTTGTGCGGAACCATTTCAGCGGCGGAAATGCCGCAGTGTGAACGGATCTCGAGGAGACCCATTCACACTAATATTAAGTTCATGAGAATTTCGTAGTGTGAACATGGCCTTATAGGGGTTTTCCAATATAATTCAGGCAAGGAGACAAATTGAAAATCCTGCACTCACCGCTCAGCTAATGACTCGATGCTCCTCTTACGGGATCAACCGGGGACACCCGTGGTTTTCGCGCAGACTAGCGCTTCATCCGGCCGGTTGGCCGGATGAAGCGCTAGTCTGCGCGAAAACCACCGGTTGTTTGCCTCTGAGCGCACACCTTCTACAGTCCGGTGTCCCCGGTTGATCCCGTAAGAGGAGCATCGAGTCATTAGCTGAGCGGTGAGTGCAGGATTTTCAATTCGTCTCCTTGCCTGAATTCTTGCTGAAATCCGATTTTTTACGCCCTAGCACCGCCGCATTAGGCTCAATTGTTATATGCCGGATGACTGCATAGTGCTACCTGTGTCTCCTTACCTTTATATGAGTTATAAGATATCAGCGGTGCCATCCCTTCCCTTCTTACTGACACGTTTTCCAACTTAAGGTGACTTTAGTGCTTGCCTGCCAGACAGTAATGGTCATGCTTAGGAAGGATTCCCTCCCATAGACATGAATGGAGGGTGCCTGGAGTGACACCGAGTCTCCAGTCCCGGAAACACAGAGGATTGTTGGTGCTAACTGTGCCAGAAATCTGTCACATTTGCAATACTACATCTGGGCCTACTGTATGTGTGAACCTAGCGTATGAAGATTCTACCCTAGGGGCTAGAGGAAGTGTGCTGTGCAACATGAAACGGGCTGTCTCCCTGACTGCTGTCTTCTTATGACCATGTGACCCATTAAATGCTATGCGAGTCATTTCAGTGTGTAAGGAATGTGGTCTAATGCGGAAATACGGGCAGTGCTGGTTCTGTTTCTATCTGCTATTCACAATTAGGTATTTTTTTTACATAACTTTAAAGGGTACCTCTCATCAAATAAACTTTTGATATATTTTAGATGAATGAATGTTGAATAACTTTCCAATAGCATGTTAATGAAAAATATGCTTCTTTCTATTGTATTTTTCCCGATCAGTCCTGTAAGCAAGCATTTCTGACTCATGCTGGAGTCCTAAACACTCAGAGCTGCCAGCCTGCTTTGTTCACAGCCAAACAGGCTGTGAACAAAGCAAGCTGGCAGCTCTGAGTGTTCTCCTTTGTGAACAAAGCAGACTGGCAGCTCGTAGTGTTTAGGACTCCAGCATGAGTCTGAAATGCTTGCTGCCAGGACTGGTAGGGAGACCCCTAGTGGTCATTTCTTCAAAGTGGAAAATTAAATAGAAAGAAGTATATTTTTTAATAACATGCAATTGTAAAGTTATTCTGCATACATTAATCTATAATATATCAAAAGTTTTTTTGATGAGAGGTACCCTTTAATAAAGATATACATATATATATTTATATATCATATTTAATACAATATATAAGTATGGCATAAGCAGATAGAACATTTCTTTTCCATAGTTTTCCAGCATTTCTGTCATTACCTCCTGGGGGTGATGCTGTTAAATTGTAGCATTTGGTCTGATCTCCTCTACATTCCAATATTTGCACAGATTCGTTTGCATCAGAAAAAAAGAAAGGACATTGTAATCCATTTGTGACTGGAAAAACTAAACCGATAAAAATAAAGGGTTAAAAAGAATAAATAAGAAAAGTGCATTTACTAAATATAACAGCTCATTGGGGTCCTACCGACCACATAATGGGGTGATTTTAACCTAACAAAGCACTGTGGGGGAGATTTATCAAAACCTGTCCAGAGGAAAAGTTGCCCAGTTGCCCATAGCAACCAATCAGATCGCTTCTTTCATTTTTAACAAGGCCTCTGAAAATGAAAGAAGCGATCTGATTGGTTGCTATGGGCAACTGGGCAACTTTTCCTTTGCACAGGTTTTGATAAATCTCCCTCTCTGTGTATAGGGGTATTTCTATCTCATAAAGTAATGTTATATCTCTGGGCTAGGCTATCACTTAATGATCAGTGGGGGTCACAGAGGATGGATGCCCACGGATCATAAAATAATTTTATTTCCTATAAGTCTTCCATCACTTTATGTGGGATTATGACGTGATTTCGTGTTATTGACCAACTTTTTTGGTAGAAAGCTCCTTAAAAAACATAGATGACCACTTTGCTGGGACTCGGCCATGATCTGCGGGGCCTTAGTTTTTTGTACCCCTGCAGCGCCACCACAGGAAAAGTGTAGAATTACAGTATATATCAAGATTGCCTAATGTTGCCTATCATTGACTACCTAAACCAAGCACAGATCAGCAAACTTTATTTATTATATTTTCTGTATATTTATCAGATCTATAAAAAAAAAAAGCTCATGTAATATATGTTGTTATCAAAATAAGCAGTTCCATATAAAAAAAAAAAAACCTATGGCTACATACATGCTCAGCTGTCTTTAATAGGGGTGAACTAGACCAACTTTGGATAGGACCTCCCTAAATATAAGTCCTATTAGAAAAACAGTGTTTGGCTTTATAGTATGTACTGTCATAAGGATAGTTTAAAGGGGTTCTCCACCATAAGGTGACTTTGGCACTTACCTGGAAGACAGTAATGGACATGCTTAGGAAAGAGCCGGGCTTGTCATGGGGCTGAATAGCTGTGTTGTTAGTCCACCATAACACTGTTGCTTTCTTTTTGTGAAATGGCTATTTCCTGTTAGAGTTCCCTCCCTCCAACTCCAAGTCCCAGGATCCCTTGTTTGTAAGTATAAGGTCACTTTTCTCCCTCCCACACATCAGTTGCCCTACCCTTTGCAGCACAGCTGAGCTATGTGTGCTGTTCATGAAACTACAATTCCCTGCAGCCCTGTGGAGAATGATTCCCATCCAGTGGTCGCTCCACTCATTTAAGCAGAAAGGTCCCTTTCAACACCTGACTAGTGATGTAATGTCTCAGGCCACACTGCAAGCTGGGAAAACCTGAGATGACACTCATTTTGTATGCTGATAAAAAAGAACATTGGGGCAGAGATCACATAAGAATGGTGAGACCATCCATTAAACATAGGTAAATTTGACCGTGCGTGTGTCTTAGTGTATCTCTGTTAGTTTGTGTGCTTACAGCTGTTTCCTGACTCCTACTGTTTTTGTATTTTATTATTTTGACAACCCTGCCCCAGCACTTAGCAGGGAGCGTTTGTCATCGTGGTTGTTGATCCGTAACTTAGGGCACATAGGCAATAGGTAGGGACAGTGACTGTGGGCTTTCCTATTCCCTGCACATATGTGACAGTGTGAGCAGATAAGAATCATTTGGCTATAATATTACATTTTAGTGTTGGTTTACTCATATAGGAAAGAAAGACCTTATTGGCCCCTGAAGCTCCTGGGAACAGGTCCCACCTCAGTAGTTATGCCCCCACACAGTGTTCCTCACAGTCAGGCATCTTCAGAAGCACACATCTTTCTCTGTTGTTCTCTTACAGACCAGCACAACCTACGTTTGCTGTGACACTGCGGCTTAAAGGCATATTCCAGCCTTATACATCTTATTAACTATCCAAAGGATAGGGGATAAGATGTCTGATTGTAGGGGTCCCTCCGCTAGGACCCCCACGATCTCAGTGAAGCCCCCGGAATTCTGTGCCAGGCGCTGTTTCCGAGATGTGACATCATGGCCACGCCCCCTCCATTCATGTTTACGTGAGGAGACATGATGGCCGTCACTCCCCTTCCCATATACATGAATGGAGGGGGCGTGGCCATGATGTCAGGTCTCAGAGGCAGCGCCCTGCACAGTATAACACACAAAATATCGGGAGAAGGTGCATGCTGTTTACACTAATCAACAATTTCCACACCACCCAGAAAGATAAAAGAATGCCAATATAAGATGAAACCAATCCCAATACACATACAGTCAGACAATGATGGAACACAGTTATCCTCCCTGCAGCAGCTGTAGAAGTTATCATATCTTTCTAGCCGAAACACTTCCGAGTAGAACAAGTTGCAGTATAAGGATGTGCTGCACCGTGTGAACATGCCTGTGAGATTCCCACCTGAAAAAAAGAAGGTCAAAATGTAATTAATATTGATACTAAAAGTTATCCAATAATTAATTTAGAAAAGTAAATTAATTATTGGATAGCTCACATGGGCTTGCATTCAGGGGGCGGAGCGTGATGTCACACGGGGGCAGGGCTGTGACACATAGGCTTGCATTCAGGGGGCGGAGCGTGATGTCACACGGGGGCAGGGCTGTGACACATAGGCTTGCATTCAGGGGGCGGAGCGTGATGTCACACGGGGGCAGGGCTGTGACACATAGGCTTGCATTCAGGGGGCGGAGCGTGATGTCACACGGGGGCAGGGCTGTGACATCACAATGCTCCGGCCCCCGTGATCGCCAATAATCAGACCCGGAGCGAACCTGCTCCGGGGACTGATTCTAAAGGGGTGCTCCGTGCAAGATCACAGGGGTCCTCAGCGGCGGGACCCCCGCGATCAGCCATCTTATCCCTTATCCTTTGGAGAGGGGATAAGATGTCTTATCGCCGGAGTACCCCTTTAAGGAGGCGGGCCGTGACATCACAAGGGGCGGAGCCGTGATGTCACGATGCTCCGGCCCCTATATCGCCTGTCATTACGCACATAGCGAGTTTGCTCTGTGCAGTAATGACAGCGGGCTGCTACAGCCGAGATCCCGAGGTCCCCAGCAGCGGGACCCCCGCGATCAGCCATCTTATCCCTTATCCTTTGGAGAGGGGATAAGATGTCTTATCGCCGGAGTACCCCTTTAAGGAGGCGGGCCGTGACATCACAAGGGGCGGAGCCGTGATGTCACGATGCTCCGGCCCCTATATCGCCTGTCATTACGCACATAGCGAGTTTGCTCTGTGCAGTAATGACAGCGGGCTGCTACAGCCGAGATCCCGAGGTCCCCAGCAGCGGGACCCCCGCGATCAGCCATCTTATTCCTTATCCTTTGGATAGGGGATAAGATGACTAGGGGCGGAGTACCCCTTTAAATGGGTACTGTCACCAAATTTATTTTTTTTGATATGTTGTAGTTCTTATGTACTACAACATATCTCTAATATACTTTTATCATTATTTTATTATTATTTTTTTTCATTAAAATGGTTTAATTTACATTTAAAAACCGGCCACTAGGGGTCTCCCTCCTAGTGGCTGGCTGCAGCCTGGCGTGATGTCACGCTTGAATGCCCGGCTGGTATCGGTACGAATTCAGTCAGGCTGCGCTCGCTCTCTGCCAGTCAATCAGACATGCAGGAGCGAGCGCTTTGGAGGAAGAGGATGCCCGCCGGCCCCGGCTCCCAGGTAAAATATTATGCCGAGGGGTCGTTGTTTGCTGGTTTATTGAAGTCGAAACGTGTCCCGTGGTGGTGTCCAGGACGATCCCAGAGCTATCCCCAGGGAGAAATCCTTACAATATATAGAATTAATACAACTAAAATAACTGTGTTATTTGTATAGAACACAGAGTAATGTGATCTGGAATTGAGGAATTATTTTTTCCTATTCATCCTATTCCTACCTAAAGAGACTCCAGTCAGGCAGACATCTTGGTTTGCTGCACAGGTCTCCTGTGGTCCTGAACAAGTGAGACCCGTCTGATCAGAACATGTGACACAACTGAGACAATGACCTGCGGGAGAGAGGAAAATATCCAGATAATTCAGGTTATTAATAAAGGGATTGTCCGGCCAAAGAAACAAAATGTGTATAATAAAGAAACTCAACTAATATAATGTTATTATTCACAGTGCATATATACAGTATATACAGTATATAATATAATGTTATTATTCACAGTGCACAGATCATCCATATCAGATCTATTCTCTCCCTTTAATCTGTGACTCCACCCCTCACATTATATATACAGTATATCCCATAAGTGACTCCACCCCTCACATTATATATACAGTATATCCCATAAGTGACTCCACCCCTCACATTATATACAGTATCTCCCATAAGTGACTACACCCCTCACATTATATATACAGTATATCCCATAAGTGAGTCCACCCCTCACATTATATATACAGTATATCCCATAAGTGACTCCACCCCTCACATTATATATACAGTATATCCCATAAGTGACTCCACCCCTCACATTATATATACAGTATATCCCATAAGTGACTCCACCCCTCACATTATATATACTATAAATACCATAAGTGACTCCACCCCTCACATTATATATACAGTATCTCCCATAAGTGACTCCACCCCTCACATTATATATACAGTATCTCCCATAAGTGACTCCACCCCTCACATTATATATACAGTATCTCCCATAAGTGACTCCACCCCTCACATTATATATACACAGTATCTCCCATAAGTGACTCCACCCCTCACATTATATATACACAGTATCTCCCATAAGTGACTCCACCCCTCACATTATATATACACAGTATCTCCCATAAGTGACTCCACCCCTCACATTATATATACACAGTATCTCCCATAAGTGACTCCACCCCTCACATTATATATACACAGTATCTCCCATAAGTGACTCCACCCCTCACATTATTTATACACAGTATCTCCCATAAGTGACTCCACCCCTCACATTATATATACACAGTATCTCCCATAAGTGACTCCACCCCTCACATTATATATACAGTATCTCCCATAAGTGACTCCACCCCTCACATTATATATACAGTATCTCCCATAAGTGACTCCACCCCTCACATTTTATATACAGTATCTCCCATAAGTGACTACACCCCTCACATTATATATACACAGTATCTCCCATAAGTGACTCCACCCCTCACATTATATATACACAGTATCTCCCATAAGTGACTCCACCCCTCACATTATATATACACAGTATCTCCCATAAGTGACTCCACCCCTCACATTATATATACACAGTATCTCCCATAAGTGACTCCACCCCTCACATTATATATACACAGTATCTCCCATAAGTGACTCCACCCCTCACATTATTTATACACAGTATCTCCCATAAGTGACTCCACCCCTCACATTATATATACACAGTATCTCCCATAAGTGACTCCACCCCTCACATTATATATACACAGTATCTCCCATAAGTGACTCCACCCCTCACATTATATATACACAGTATCTCCCATAAGTGACTCCACCCCTCACATTATATATACACAGTGTCTCCCATAAGTGACTCCACCCCTCACATTATATATACACAGTATCTCATTTTTTCCTTTTTACCGAGGCAACTAGAGATGAGCGAATTTACAGTAAATTCGATTCGTCACAAACTTCTCGGCTCGGCAGTTGATGACTTATCCTGCATAAATTAGTTCAGCTTTCCGGTGCTCCGGTGGGCTGGAAAAGGTGGATACAGTCCTAGGAAGGAGTCTCCTAGGACTGTATCCACCTTTTCTAGTCCACGGGAGCACCTGAAAGCTGAACTCAATTATGCAGGATAAGCCATCAACTGCCGAGCCGAGAAGTTCGTGACGAATCGAATTTACTGTAAATTCGCTCATCTCTAGAGGCGACCATAAGATGCTGAGCAAGTTCCTTGCATGAACTCTATTTTGATGAATGGAACTTATGCAAAGAACTTGCTGATCATAGTTCTGTTGCTTAGTAAATATACTGCCCAGCGTGAGCTGCATCTCTCTGCACCAATCTGTGCAGAATAGGCGGGAGACCAGCTCTGGACTTACAAATTAAAGGGGTACTCCAGTTGAAAATATTTTTTTTTTATCAACTGATGCCAAAAAGTTATATAGCTTTGTAAATGACTTCTATTAAAAAAATCTTAACCCTTCCAGTACTTACCAGCTGCTGTATGCTCCACAGGAAGTAATTTTCTTTTGGAATGTCTTTTCTGCCTGACCACAGTGCTCTCTGCTGACACCTTGATCCATGTCAGGAACTGTCTAGAGCAGGAGAGGTTTGCTATGGGGAATTGCTCCTGCTCTGGACAGTTCCTGACATGGACAGAGGTGGCAGCAGAGAGCACTGTGGTCAGATTGCATAGAACTACACAATTTTCTGATAAGTACTGGAAGGATTAAGATTTTTAAATAGAAGTAATTTACAAATCTGTTTGACTTTATGGCACCAGTTGATTAGAAAAAATAGTTTTCCACTGGAGAACCCCTTTAAGGTCAGAGACTCAATAATTCAGTTGATGTGTCGTATAGTAAATAAACTGCCTGGATTATAAAGGCAAAGTCCTAAGTATGTGCATATAAGGGAGTAACATATTTTTATCTAATCATTACTGGACACGTATTAGAGATTGATATGAAAGAAGGTTCAATTATAATAATTTCTCCAGGGAAATGTTGTTGAAAACAATAAATGTGCTCAAGGGAATCTGTTTGATGCGTACACATAGTAAAAAACTAACCACATCACCAAGAAGGGGTTAAAGAACTCTCACAGGCATAGCTTTAGCTATCCCGACCTCAAGGGTTGTAGAGTTGGTGACTAGCCAGGGTGAGAAACCAGGAGAGCAGGTATAAATACAATTGGCAGGCTATGTCTTAAGGGGGTACTCCGCTGGAAAAAACATTTTCAATCAACTGGTGCCAGAAATTTAAACAGATTTGTAAATTCCTTCTATTTAAAAATCTTAATCCTTCCAGTACTTATCACCTGCTGTATACTACAGAGGAAGTCCTTTTCTTTTTTTAATTTATTTTCTGTCTGACCACAGTGCTCTCTGCTGGCACTTCTGTCCATGTCAGGAACTGTCCAGAGCAGCATATGTTTTCTATGGGGATTTGCTCCTGCTCTGGACAGTTCCTGACACGGACAGAGGTGTCAGCAGAGAGCACTGGAAAAAAATTAAAAAAGGAAAGAACTTCATCTGGAGCATACAGCAGCTGATAAGCACTGGAAGGATTATAATTTTTAAATAGAAGCAATTTACAAATCTGTTCAACTTTCTGGCACCAGTTTATATAATTTTTTTCCCCCAGCGGAGTACCCCTTTAAACCAGTACACTGTCCACCAGTCAGAAGCCAGGAAAGCCATCCACACTGCCAGGGAAGGCTTGTTGTAAATGGACCGCCGACCAGTGGCTTGATTATCTCAGAGTAACGAATCACTAATTGGCAAACCAGCCCCCTTACTGTAGGCCAACACCCCCATATGGGAGATCAGTGCCCAGGATGCTGGACAGGTAAGTCAAGAATATTTAAAAATGTGTACAAAATATGTATGAAGTTTTGCCAAACCGGAGATCCCTACAGAGAAAAGCATGACCAACACAGTCTTCAGATCTGGGACTCATCAACGACTGGGGAACAGCTGACTAAAATATGGGAACATCTTACTAAATAACTTGGAGACATTCGGGGACATCTCAATAAAATCTGTGGGACATCTCACCAAAATATGTTGGACATCTCACCAATCACCAATATTAGGGGGATGTCTGACCAGAAACTGGAGGGAGGGGTCTCATCAAAAGTTCATGGACATCTCAGCAACAGCGGGAGACGGGGGGTACTCCGGCCCTAAAAAGGGGTACTCTCTCTTAAAGGGGTACCCCGGCCCTAAGACATCTTATCCCCTATCCAAAGGATAGGGGATAAGATCTCACGACTCTGCCCCCGTGTGACGTCACGCCCCGCCCCCGCTATGCAAGTCTATGGGAGGGGGCGTGACGTCCGTCACGCCCCCTCCCTTAGACTTGCATAGCGGGGGCGGGGTGTGATGTCACACAGGGGTTTAGTCGTGGCGTCACGATACTCCGGTCCCGTGGTCGTCACATGGCAGATTCTGAGCTGGCAGCTCCCCGAGGTTGGTGCTGAATGCAAGATTGCGGACGTCCCCAGCGGCGGGACCCCCGCGGTCAGACATCTTATCCCCCTATCCTTTGGATAGAGGATAAGATGTCTTAGGGCCGGAGTGCCCCTTTAATAAATAAGATTGGGTCTACTGAGTCTGGCGCTGGCACAAGTCATCTGGGTTCCCTTCGGGTAGATCATCCTTGGCGTCAGCCTGATGTTATGGTTTCTTACTCTCTCTCTTTCTAACTTACCTCGGCCAATCAGGACCACTAATAGACAGAGAAGTAACGGTAGGTTGTTCATCTTTGCCGCTCTTGTAGAGCAGTGTTGTGTCCTTCTTGCTGATGGGAAGTCTACTGTGATGGTGGTGATACTAAGAAATCTTCTGTGTCGGTGATATTGTAGACTGAAAACTCTCAGACCTTTTAGTATGTGGTTTGCTCAGTATGTTTGCTTACTTGTTCCTTCTTTTATAACGTTGGTTTACCCTTGATATATCCTTCATACAGAAGCAATTTTCTTTGTTTCATTTCCGTGTTTCCTCCTCACTTTCTAAGAGCCGTAAAATTTTCATTTTTCCATCGATAGAGCGGCAGGAGGTCTTCTTTTTGTACAAAAGGTTCTATGTTTTTTAATGGTCTCCTTCGTTTTTACCATATGATGTATCGTGAAACAAAATTGCACAAATTTGGTGATTTTTTTTTTTTTTTAGTTCACTGGGTGGTAAAAATAGTGGAAGTTTGATCACTGCACCTGGTCTAGTTTGGCTGCTGATGCTGGAGTTCCCTCCAGTGTTCTGGGGTCAGTTCACATTATGCAGGATTGATCTGGTAAGGGATGAATTCTTAGTGGTTAGCACTGCTGCCTTTCAGTGCTGGGGACTTGGGTTCAAATCCCACTAAGCACAACAATAAATAAAGCGTTATTATTATTATTATAAGGGCAGCATGGTGGCTCAGTGGTTAGCACTGCTGCCTTGCTGTGCTGGGGACTTGGGTTCAAATCCCACTAAGGACAACAATAAATAAAGCGTTATTATTATTATAAGGGCAGCATGGTGGCTGGTAAGGGATGAATTGTTATCCTGTAGTTCACAAGAAGTCAGCTGACTTAGGACTGACTAGTTATTTTGTGGACCGGACTGATGATCACATAACACAGTTAAACCTGTGCTGGAATAAAACAGATGACGCTGTAGGACAAGTGATGGTGCGTGTGTATGATATGGGCAACAAAACAAAACAAAACCTGGAGGCCTCTAGGATTCTTTGAAGTAGAAGCAGATCTGTTTTTTTGTGGCTGTATTTTTGTTTATTTTTAGGTAACATACTCCACACCATTTTTTTTGTTATTGATCAGACCGTGTTTCACCTATGACAGTCAATACATGTGCAACGCTGTAACCATATTGATTACAATTCGATCACTTAAAAGGAGTAGTCCAATGGTGACCCAGTGGTGAACAACTTATCCCCTATCCTAAGGATAGGGGATAAGTTTGAGATCGCGGGGGGTCCGACTGCTGGGTCCCCCAGCGATCTCCTGTACGGAGCCCCGACAGCCCGCGGGAAGGGGGCGTGTCGACCTCCGCACGAAGCGGCGGCCGACACGCCCCCTCAATACAACTCTATGGCAGAGCCGAAGCGCTGCCTTCGGCAATCTCTGGCTCTGTCATAGAGATGTATTGAGGGGGCGTGTCGGCCGCCGCTTCGTGCGGAGGTCGACACCCACTATCTGGCCGGAGAGCCTGGCCCCCATACAGAGAGATCGCAGGGGGCCCCAGCGGTCGGACCCCCCGCGATCTCAAACTTATCCCCTATCCCCTATCCTTAGGTCCAAAACCGCATATCGGTCAAAACTGAGCGGGGGGAGGGGCAAACCGGGCGCTCCTGTACCCCGGCCGGATCAGCCCGTGACTCCATTTACTTTAATGACCCGACCGGAGTCAAACGGTGACTCCGGTCGGGTCATTAAAGTAAATGGAGTCACGGGCTGATCCGGCCGGGGTATGGGAGCGCCCGGTTTGCCCCTCCCCCCGCCGGATCCGGCACCCGTATGTACAAAACGTGGTGTGAATGCACCCTATGGCTTACTTAAACCGTGGCGATCAGACTGCGATCAGACATCTTATCCCCTATCCTTTGGATAGGGGATAAGATGTCTAGGGGTGGAGTACCCCTTTAACTTCAAAAGAGGAGGCTCGGGGAGGGCTTAGACATATTTTGCTGCAGAATTTCTTTTGGTAAAGGAACATTCACATTTCTGAATGTCCTCCTTGAGAAATGATGGGTGGACATTCCATGGACAGCAGGCGCTGTATGATTCGGTCGGGTGCTAGGACCCCTCGGACATGTTCTGTCACCATTGACGGAAATGCATATCCGAGCGGATTCCATTGAAAGAATGAAAATGTTCGGAATATGTATTTTCGTGGCAAATTCCGCAGTGTGAATGGGTCAACAGAAAACCCATTCCTACAGTGGTTTTTTTCCTCCTGTGTACTTGGAAGCTATTTCTAAGCGGAATTAAGATTGGAAATTCTCCAGTCTGAAGCCTAGCCTAAGGCTATGTTCACACGGTGGAATGTCCTCAAGGAGAATTTCCATGTGGACATTCCACCGGCAGCAGAACATGTCGGCGCTAGGACCGATTGGAAATGCACCGTCTCATAGACAAAGGGGGGAAAAATTGCTGAGTTGCCCATAGCAACCAATCAGATCGCTTCTTTCATTTTTAACAAGGCCTCTGCAAAATGAAAGAAGCGATCTGATTGGTTGCTATGGGCAACTGGGCAACTTTTCCTCTGGACAGGATTTGATAAATCTCCCCCAAGATGCATTTCCATGTGGAATCAGAGGAGAGAATGTACCGTATTTTTCGCCGTATAAGACGCACTTTTTCTTCCCCAAAACTGGGGGGGGGGGGGGGGGGAAGTTGGTGCGTCTTATAAGGCGCATACACACCTATCGCGGCGGTCCCTGTGCCATGAACGGGACCCACGGCTAATACAGGACATCATCAATCGCAGTGATGCCCTGTATTAACCCTTCAGACAAGGCGATCAAAGATGACCGCCGCATCTGAAGCGAAAATAACACTAACCCGGCGGTTCAATCGGGCTGTTCGGGACCGCCGCGATTTCACCACGGCGGTCCCGAACAGCTTACAGGACACCGGGAGGGACCTTACCTGCTTCCTCGGTGTCTGCTCCGTGCCGGGATCCCCTGCATGGCCGGCGCTCTCCGTCGTCATCACGTCGTCGCGCACGCCGTCCCGTCATCCTATAGGAGCGGCGTGCGGAGCGACGTCATGGCGGCGACGGAGAGCGAGGATACCGGGCAGCAGAGACATTCCGGAGCGACGGGGACACCCCGGGGATGCGGCGACAGCGATGGAGGACGACATCATGGGCAGCAGTGACGGATCCGGAGCGGCTGGGATACGTGAGTACTACCTCCTATACAGTGGTCTTCAACCTGCGGATCTCCAGATGTTGCAAAACTACAACTCCCAGCATGCCCGGACAGCCGTTGGCTGTCCGGGCATGCTGGGAGTTGTAGTTTTGCAACATCTGAAGGTCCACAGGTTGAAGATCACTGTCCTATAATTTACATTGTATTTGGTTCAGAATCTTTATTTTCTAGATTTTTATCCTATAAAATTAGGAGCGTCTTATGTGACGAAAAATACGGTTTAATTTAGGGAACAGAAACACCCGGCTCAGAAATTGCGCTGTGTGAACATAGCCAAATTGTAAGGTAAATATATAATAATCAGACTCCCGTTTTTGGTTAAAAATAATACAGTCGGGTTTTGCTTTGCTTCATGTTTCAGAACAATATTAGAAATCAGATTTAAACATTCTCAAACTATTCACAGAAAAAAAAAAAGCTAAATAAATGCCGTCATCATAGTAGCAGCAAAAGTCCCAAAAATCTGAAAATCGATTAACCAAGAATTTCTCCCAAAGGCATATTTTGTTTTTGCTTAGCTAGTGGAGCGTACAAGAAGCGGTTTGTTCTATTTTCCGAGGGTCTTCCAGTTTTTTCCCTGGGTTTTTTTCTGCAAAAAAAAAAAAAAGAAGAAAAATAATGGAATATTGAAAAGAAAATATATTCCCAATAATAAAAAAAAAGAAAGAAAAAAAAATAGATGAAGTAGAGCTGAGTTGGTCAATTGGGGGATATCTAGAAAGTTGGGCAACGGGTTTATTTTTTTTTAAGTTGCAGATTTTGCTTAAAAAAACAACAAAAAAACAGGATTTGGGGCAAATATGTTCGAGTTTTCAAAAAAAAAAAAAAATGCTGCTTGTGCCTAGGGATGCAGGAATGAGGAATAAATGGGGTCTGGGCTTCACATGTAGGGTGGAGTACCCCTTTAAATTGGAGTTCATTTATTGCCTCTTTCAGCATGAAGACAGAAACCTATCTATTTGCTAATACTCTGGGTAGCAGCACATTAGCGTTCTCGTGTTTTACTTGCGTTTGGAATCTACAATTGCTGGGTTAAATATCTTTAACACTAGGTGAAACGAGCTTTTTTTTTTTTTTTACTTGCAATACCATACCTGACCACATAGTGTGCTGTAGAACAGCATGCTCTACGGGACACCATGAGGACACATATGTTATTGCAGGTAAAAAAAAAAAAAAGACTGTTGCAGTAAATATATCTCATTATGTGAACACTTTTAAAAGGGTACTCCGGTGAAGACCTTTTTTCTTTTAAATCAATTGGTGGCAGAAAGTTAAACATATTTGTAAATTACTTCTATTAAAAAAATCTTAATCCTTCCAGTACTTATTAGCTGCTGAATACTACAGAGGAAATTCTTTTCTTTTTTGAATGCTCTCTGATGACATCACGAGCACAGTTCTCTCTGCTGACGTTATTATAATAATAATGCTTTATTTATTGTTGTCCTTAGTGGGATTTGAAACCAAGTCCCCAGCGCTGCAAGGCAGCAGTGCTAACCATTAAGCCACCATGCTGCCCTTAGCATACATCTGCTTTGCATGGTTGCTAAAATGGACAGAGATGTCAGCAGAGAGCACTGTGCTCGTGATGTCATCAGTGTTCCAAAAAGAAAGGAATTTCCTCTGTAGCATTCAGCAGCTAATAAGTACTGGAAGGATTAAGATTTTTTTAATAGAAGTAATTTACAAATATGATTAACTTTCTGCCACCAGTTTATTTAAAAGAAAAAATATTTTCACCGGAGTACCCCTTTAAGGATGATGGAAGATTACAGAATCTGTAACTATTTACTGACAAATAGAGATGAAGCAGAATTGAATTAACTGTTTAAGCACCACAATAATTCATTGTGCTGGGAATGATCTGTCAGAACAAAATTACAAAATGCCCTAAATCACTAGTGCAGTGGTCTCCAAACTGTGGATCTCCAGATGTTGCAAAACTACAACTCCCAGCATGCCCGTACAGCCTTCGGCTGTACGGGCATGCTGGGAGTTGTAGTTTTTCAACATCTGGAGGTCTGCAGTTTGGAGACCGCTGCACTAGTAGGCATAGGTATATGCAGAAATGGACCAAAAAAAAAAAAAAAAACTGAGTTAACAAAGCAAGATGAATTCTTTATTCTGGATCATTCTCAGACCTTTTTTTGCCCTAAAAATTTAACAGGGTTATAAAGGAGTTTCCCATCGTTTGAAAGGAGTTTCCAACCAGAATAGAGGAGAATTTTACAAATGTCCAGAAATTTGGAATTTAGGTAATAATAAGTTTTAAAAATGTTTAACAAAAAACCTTCACTTAAATATTCTTTTATGTTTATTATTTATAGACACACATCCGTAAAAATCCGGCAATAAAACCATCATTTTCTTTTTCAACATAAATGGAACAAAAATCATAAAACACCTATATCCTACATATATATATATTTATGTATGTGTATATATATATATATATGTGTGTATATATATATACTGTATATATATGTATATATATATATATATATATATAGCTGATTGAAAGGGACACTACTAGTACCCCCAGTTGTATCTATCCTGTTCAATTAGTTTTATTTATAAATTTATTTAAAAAAATAAATAAAAAAAACCTGCATGAATAGTTTTTTTTAAGACTAGGGCATGATTCCCCTATCCACAGAATTGTCAATAAAAATATGAAAACTGGGAGTCCCACCACTAGGACCCCACAGTTCACTAAAACAAGGGTGTCAAGTCCCCGATTCCTCCTCACTGCAAGACTCTGAATAAAGTGCCAGTCAGGACCTCCTTTCTCCGTGTCCCCAAGTTTCGTGGATCCCAGTTCTAGTGATCAGTGGAAGAATTATCACAGAGAGTTTCATAAGAGACTCATCACAGAAATATCGCAAGAGCTTGGTTAAAACCTAACATTTATTAGATACAGTATGCACTTAGATAGGAGCGAATGGAAATGGAGCTATGCATAAAGAGTAGCTCCCACCATCGTTTTTTTTTTCTTCTGTCCCTGCCTATTGCCCATCTATCCCTAACCCCCTCCCTGCCTTTAATTTTTTTTTTTTTACTATATTAAAAATGCCTTTTTGTCTGCCTGGTAGTGTGCTCACTACCAGGCAGACTTCCCCAGCAGGCATGACATCACTGATGCCTGCTGGGGGGGCCGACTTCCGCCCTTAGTTCATCTATACAGGGTGCCTCCAGCTGTTTCACCACTACAACTCCCAGCTTGCCCTGACATCTATGAGCTGTCAGGGCATGCTGGGAGTTGTAGAGGTGAAACAACTGGAGGCCCCCTGTGTTGAAAACAATATCTTTGTTACGGCCACGACGTGTCATCCAGCTAGTACTGTGGAGGAAGACGGCGGTGGGAGGGAGCGTTCGCTGGATGACACACAGCGACGCACACGTTAGATTAGCTAAAGGGCACATGCGCTGGGACCTGTGTGTCAATCACACAGCAGTCCCAGCACTGACATACAGGGGGTGGGCATGGCGGCAGAGGGGCATCACGTACTTCGCGCCACGCCTATCCAACCGTCAGTGGCTTTGATCAAAAGCATTTTTTGGGGTCATGAAAGCCGCCAAATATTAGGTAAAAACATTGCTATACCCACCACCTGCACACAGTACAAAGGCTGTGCGCAGGTTATTGCACCCAGGTTTCATGACAGTTGCTCTTTAAGCAACAAATGTGGCAGTTATATAAAAATATCAGTACAGCTCAGGTTGGTTAATAGATGAAAAAACAAGAGGGTGTCCGGCCGAGAAAATATCACCCCTGTAAGCTGCATAAATACAAATTCCTGTTATAAAACACAACAAATCGTCCCAACACGTTTCCCACATAAATATATAAAATGATGTTTGGGGTTCATCAGGGGACTAGTAACAAGATCAAACATTGGTAGACACACAAGATAACTGTAAATAATGCCAAGATATTGCACAGAAAAAGGAATAATATGATATGGTCCATAATTGGACTGTGGTATCATCCCTTTTCCTGTGCAATATCTTGTATAGCAATGTCTGAACTTGTTACTGGTCCCCTGATGAACCCCAACATCATTTTTTATATTTATGGGGAAACACATAGGGACAATTGTTGTGTTTTATAACAGGAATGGTGCTGGATTTCTGTAGCTTACTGGGTGATATTGACATAATTTAATTGACCAGACGCCCTAGATATATTAACCAACCTGAGTTGTACTGATAATTTAAAAAAACTTGAGCATATTATTGGTTTCGTTTGTTACCATTTTAGTACATATCTTAAAAATTTTACGTTTTGTTTGAGCTTATATTGACGTGCAGCGATGGGGCCCCAGCAATCATACATTTTTTTAAAAATCCTATGGGTCCTGTGGATAAAAATACATCACTTAAAGGGGTACTCCGGTGGAAAATCAACTGGTGGCAGAAAGTTAAACAGATTTGTAAATTAAAATATTAAAATATTAAAATATCTTAATTCTTCCAGTACTTATTAGCTGCTGAATACTACAGAGGAAATGGTTTTCTTTTTGGAACACTGAGCTCTCTGCTGACATCATGACCACAGTGCTCTCTGCTGACATCTCTGTCCATTTTAAGAACTGTCCAGAGTAGGAGAAAATCCCCATAGCAAACTTATGCTGCTCTGAACAGTTCCTAAAATGGACAGAGATGTCAGCAGAGAGCATTGTGCCCGTGAGGTCAGCAGAGAACACTGTGTTACAAAAAGAAAATAATTTCCTCTGTAGTATTCAGCAGCTAATAAGTACTGGAAGGATTAAGATTTTTTAATAGAAGTAATATACAAATCTGTTTAACTTTCTGGCACCACTTGATTTAAAGAAAAAAAGTTTTCCACTGGAGTACCCCTTTAACGCCATTTACACTCAGGCATCATTTTTGCGTCACATTGTACTGTAAATTCTGTTTCAGACCTGGATCATAGTGTTAGCTTGGGTCCTCAGACCAGTGGTCGGGCCAGGTTGGATTATACTTGCAAAACTGACTTGAAGGGGTACTCTGGTGCTCCCACGTTCTGAACATTTTGTTCTGAACGCTCGGAGCCGGACGCCGTGATCGTGATGTCATGACCACGCCCCCTCGTGACGTCACGCCACATCTGCTCCATTCATGTCTATGGGAGGGGGCGTGTCGGCCGACACGCCCCCTCCCATAGACATGAATGGAGTGGGAGTGGTGTGATTTCACAAGGGGGTGTGGCTGTGATGTCATGATCACTGCCACAGGAACCCGTTTTTTGCTTAGAACTCCGGGCGCTGCGGGAGATTGTGGGGACCCCCATGATCAGACATTGAATAGGGGATCAGATGTCTCGCAGTGGAGTACACCTTTAACTCTAGTGCAGACCAAAAGATTTAGGAAACTTTAGTGGTTTACCCTGATATTCTTCATGTCACACTCACAGGAGAGCAGCAAGCTGAGATCAGCAGGGTTCTTTGACGGGGTCCTCACACTATTAAAGGGGTACTCTACTGGAAAACATTATTTTTAAATCAACTGGTGCCAGAAAGTTAAACAGATTTGTAAATTACTTCTATTACAAAATCTTAATCTTCCAGTACTTATCAGCTGCTGCATGATCCACAGGAAGTTCTTTTCTGTTTCAATTTCCTTTCTGCCTGACCACTGTGCTCTATGCTGACACCTCTGTCCATTTTAGGAACTGTACAGAGTAGGAGCAAATCCCCATAGCAAACTGCTCTGGACAGTTCCTGAAATGGACAGAGGTGTCAGCAGAGAGCACTGTGGTCAGACAGAAAGTAAATTCAGAAAGAAAAGAACTTCCTGTGGATCATACAATAGCTGATAAGTACTGGAAGGATTAAGATTTTTTAATAGAAGTAATTTACAAATCTGTTTATCTTTCTGGCAACAGTTGAATTAAAAGTAGTTTTTTTTTTTTTCCCAGTGGAGCACCCCTTTAAGCTTTAGCCATCCTATAGTTGGCCATGACAGGAAACAGAATAGTCTGATGGGACTGGATGTTTCCAAATTAATAAAAAGAATGACTCTTCAGGGTTAATAAATAAAGTTTTCACTTGTTTGTACCCTACAGAGTCAGTAAAAGATTTGTTTCCTTTCTATATTAGATGGGGACTAGTGATGAGTGGCATTGGCCATATTTGAATTTGCGATATTTTGCGAATTATATAGACAAATATTTGTCCTATATTCGCAAATTTCGCGTTTTCGTCATATTCGCATATTCGAGGAAGAAAACAGTGAGGGGGTGGGCCACTTTACTATTGGTTGTCAGGGATGTTGTTGATAACCTCTGACAAGTCTATTTGCATCATTCTAATTGGCCCACAAGGGAAAAGAAGGAATATGCGAATATTCACATATGCGCATATGCGGGCAAAAAGTGGATATTCGTCATTTCAAATATATAGCCAATATATTCGCAATATTCCCAAATTCGCGATAAAAATTCGAAATGCGAATATTCGCGCCCAACACTAATGGGGACATTTATGTCCATATTAGGCATATAGTGTGACAACTATACCTAACAGCTTCACGTATCTCAGCTTCCTGGACTCCTGGACTAGCAGCGAAGATATATATATATATATATATATATATATATATATATATATATGTACACAATGGGGATCAAAACTTTGGGCACCCCATATAAAAATTTATATTAATGTGCATAAAGAAGCCAAGCAATGATGGAAAAATCTCCAAAAGACATCAAATTACAGATTAGACAATCTTATAATATGTCAACAAAAGTTAGATTTTATTTCCGTCATTTACACTTTCAAGATAACAGAAAACATAAAAATGGCGTCTGCAAAAGTTTGGGCACCCTGCAGAATTTATAGCATGCACTGCCCCCTTTGCAAAGCTGAGACCTGCCAGTGTCATGGATTGTTCTCAATCATCATCTGGGAAGACCAGGTGATGTCCATCTCAAAGTTCTTAAATGCTCAGACTCATCTGACCTTGCCCCAACAATCAGCACCATGGGTTCTTCTAAGCAGTTGTCTAGAAATCTGAAACTGAAAATTGTTGACGCTTACAAAGCTGGAGAAGGCTATAAGAAGATAGCAAAACGTTTTCAGATGTCAATATCCTCTGTTCGGAATGTAATTAGGAAATGGCAGTCAGCAGGAACAGTGGAAGTTAAAGCAAGATCTGGAAGACCAAGAAAAATATCAGACAGAACAGCTCGCAGGATTGTGAGAAAAACAATTCAAAACCCACGTTTGACTGCACAATCCCTCCAGAAAGATCTGGCATACACTGGAGTTGTGGTACACTATTCCACTTGTACAAATATGGTCTTCATGGAAGAGTCATCAGAAGAAAACCTCTTCTACGTCCTCAACACAAAAATCAGCGTTTTGAACTTTGCAAATGAACATATAAACAAGCTTGATGCATTTTGGAAACAAGTTCTGTGGACCGATGAGGTTAAAATTGAACTTTTTGGCTGGAATGAGCAAAGGTACGTTTGGAGAAGAAGGGGAACAGAATTTAATGAAAAGAACCTCTGTCCAACTGTTAAGCATGGGGGTGGATAAATCATGTTTTGGGGTTGTATTGCAGTCAGTGGCACAGGGAACATCTCACGAGTAGAAGGAAAATGGATTCAATAAAATTTCAGCAAATTTTGGATGCTAACTTGATGCCATCTGTGAAAAAGCTGAAGTTAAAGGAGTTCTCTGGTGCTTAGACATCTTATCCCCTATCCAAAGGATAGGGGATAAGATGCCTGATTGAGGGAGTCCTGCCGCTGGGGACCCCCGTGATCTGGCACGCGGCACCCCGTTTGTAATCAGTCCCCGGAGCGTGTTCGCTCCGGGACTGATTACCGGCGACTACAGGGCGGGGGGGGGGGGGGGGGGGCGTGTGACGTCACACCCCTGTGTGATGTCACGCTCCGCCCCTCAATGCAAGCCTACGGGAGGGGGCGTGACAGCTATCAAATGGATAATAATCCTAAACACACCTCAAAATCCACGGGGGATTACATCAAGAGGCGTAAACTGAAGCTTTTGCCATGACCTTCACAATCTCCTGACCTCAACATAATTGAAAATCTATGGATAGACCTTAAAAGAGCCGTGCGTGACAGACAGCCCAGAAATCTCAAAGAACTGGAAGACTTTTGTAAGGAAGAATGGGCAAAGATACCTCAAACAAGAATTGAAAGACTCTTGGCTGGCTACAAAAAGCATTTCCAAGCTGTGATACTTGCCAAAGGGGGCAGTACAAGATATTATCTCTGCAGGGTGCCCAAACTTTTACAGACGCCATTTTTTTTGTTTTCTGTTATTTTGAAAGTGTAAATGATGGAAATAAAATCTAACTTTTGTTGACATATAAGAATGTCTAATCTGTAATTTGACGCCTTTTGGAGATTTTTCCATCTTTCCTTGGCTTCTTTATGCACATTAATACACATTTTTACCTGGGGTGCCCAAACTTTTGATCCCCACTGTATATATATATATATATATATATATACACACACACATTAATAAAATATGGTGCTTTAAAAGTAAAAAAATAAAAAAAATAAAAAATGATATATATACATTTATGGGCACGATTGATTGTTAGTTTAAAGAAAATATTTGACCAGTGTGACTATGAGCGCTGCGAGAGTTGCGAGCTTGAAGTGGCGGTTTTCACACCCATTACACACACAGGTGCTGGTGACGCTTTGACGCAAAGTGCTGTGAAATGGAGTGGGTGTGAAAGTCACGTTGGTAGTGTAGTATATATCGGAGGTATTGATGCTCGGGTAGGAATTGGCGATATCGGTAGTAAAGTAATAGGTCTGGGTCTCAGCATGGCTTGTGGCTGTAAGGCTGGCGGTAGATGGGACCGATTCCTTGTTACTAGAAGGTGTGATGGTACTGCTTATGGCACTCGGACTGACAGTGGCATTACTGCATCCAATGCTTATATTCATTTGCCCGGTGACGCTGCTGGACGCGGTGCCATTGTAGTTTGAGCACATATTTTCGCTGGCACATCCTGCCATGGCCAAGATCGGTCTTGAAGGGTCTGGGGGAAAAAAACATCAAGAAATATATTTAGTATTTATCTTCCATAGCTGGCAAATCAACTGGCTCCAGAAAGATAAACAGATTTGTAAATGACTTCTATAAAAAAAAAAAAATCTTAATCCTTCCAATAATTATCAGCTGCTGAAGTTGAGTTGTTCTTTTCTGTCTGGCAACAGTGCTCTCTGCTGACACTTCTGCTTGTTTCGGGAACTGCACAGAGTAGAAGAGGTTTGCTATGGGGATTTGCTTCTACTCTGGACAGTTGCCGAGACGGGTGTCATCAGAGAGCACTTAGACAGAAAAGAACAACTCAACTTCAGCAGCTGATATGTACTGAAAGGATTAAGATTTTTTTATAGAAGTAATTTACAAATCTCTTTAACTTTCTGGAGCCGGTTGATCTATATAAAAAAAAAAAAAAACTTTTTTCCTGGATAACCCCTTTAATTCGGGGAGGGAATCCATCATTGGACAGCCCAATGTTTTAAATGAAGTCTGTGTAATGCTTCATTTTTCCTGTGGTGGCGCTAAAGTTAAATGTAGTATTTTCAGCTGGATTGAGTCAAGTATGCCAATGAATAGGGGTATTGGGGAAACACGTTCTAAGATTGTATAACCCTCTATGTTACAGTGGTCTTCAACCTGCGGACCTTCAGATGTAGCAAAACTACAACTCCCAGCATGCCCGGACAGCCGTTGGCTGTCCGGGCATGCTGGGAGTTGTAGTTTTGCAACATCTGGAGGTCCGCAGGTTGGAGACCACTGCTCTATGAGATCCCAGGTCTATGTAAGGCATACTTCATTAAAGTAACTGGTGCCAGAAAGTTAAACAGATTTGTAAATTACTTCTATTAAAAAAAATCTTAATCCTTCCAGTACGTATTAGCTGCTGAATACTACAGAGGAAACTCTCTTTTCTTTTTGGAACACAGAGCTCTCTGCTGACATCATGAGCACAATGCTCTCTGCTGACATCTCTGTCCGTTTTCAGAACTGTCCAGAGTAGGAGAAAATCCCCATAGCAAACATATGCTGCTCTAGACAGTTCCTAAAAATGGACAGATGTGTCAGCAGAGAGCACTGTGGTCATGATGTCAGCAGAGAGCTGTGTGTTCAAAAAGGAAAATAATTTCCTCTGTAGTATTCATCAGCTAATAAGTACTGGAAGGATTAAGATTTTTTAAGAGAGGTAATTTACATATCTGTTCAACTTTCTGGCACCAGTTGATAAAAAAAAATAAAAATAAAAGGTTTTCCCCCTGAGTAACCCTTTAAAGGGGTACTCCGCCCCTAGACATCTTATCCCCTATCCAAAGCATAGGGGATAAGATGTCCCGCTGCTGGGGGCCCCAGGGATCGCTGCTGCAGCACCGCGCTATCATTACTGCGCAAAGCGAGATCGCTCTGTACGAAATGACGGGCGATACAGGGGCCGGAGCATTGTTACGTCACGGCTCCGCCCCTCGTGACGTCACGGCCCGCCCCCGTCAATACAAGTCTATGGGAGGGGGCGTGGCGGTCGTCACGCCCCCTGCCATAGACTTGCATTAAGGGGACGAGCCGTGATGTCATGAGGGGCGGAGCCATGATGTCACGCTGCTCCGGCCCCTGTATCGCCCGTCATTACGCACAGAGCGAACTCGCTCTGTGCAGTAATGATGGCGGGTTGCCGCAGCGGCGATTCCCGGGGTCCCCAGCAGCGGGACCGCGGCGATCTAACATCTTATCCCCTATCCTTTGGATGGGGGATAAGATGCCAGGGGCGGAGTACCCCTTTAAATTATGCAGTGTCCTACTCTGTTGAATTGAGCTTGTGATACCGCACATGACCACTTGGTGTGCTGTTTAGAGAATGAACAAGTGTCATTTCTATTAGTACTTACCTGTGAGAGTAGTTATTGAATATGTTGTACATTTGATTTCGCTTCCAGTGCACTCGATTTGGCTATCTGGCACACAGGTTGAAGATGTTAAAGTGAAACAAGAAGGGCACGCCAGATTATTTGTAACTGTATTGGGCGTTACTAAAATCAGAGAGGAAAAATCAAGGTCAGTGAAGTGGATTATTGAAATTTTGGCTCTATGAATGCAAAAAAGATGAAAATGTATCATAGGAATTCAAAAATAAATGTGAACGTTAAAAACTATTAACAAATAATGTAGTGATTGATATACCTATAGCCGCTGCAGGAGTGCAGTTATTAGACTGGCAGCAGCCGGTGTTAATATCCACGGTCATGAACTGGTTACTCAGGCTCTTCGGATTGTCACATTCAGATGATGCCCCACATCCTCTCACTATTGCGTAGCTTGTTATACCGTACACTGTGACTAAAGAAATATTTTTATATTAAGAATATGGCGCCTCTAGTCCTCTAATTGTAATGTATTATTTGTCGCAAAAGAGAAAAATATACAATATATGTTACAATACAATACACTGCAGAACATATGTACAGGGGGGAAAGAGGTGCAAGGGGCCCCGGGGACCCTGAAGGAGTCTGCCTGACAGGACAGCAAGGGTACAGGGCCAACATCTCCCGTACTGGGCCACCACAGATACAAGAGATAGAGATGTAGAAAGGGAACGGAGGGGGAGAAAGGCAGATAATGATAATAAAAGGAAGGAAAAAGAAGGGAGGGAGGGAAAGAAGGGGAAGGGAAATAAAGGAAGGGAAGAGAAGGGAGGGAATGAAGGGGAAGGAAGAAAAGATAAGGGAGGGTACGAAGGCAAAGGAAGATAAGGGAAGGAAAGAAGAGAAAGGAAAGGAAGAGAAGGGAGGGAAAGAAGGGGAAGAAAAGGAAATGAAGAGAAGAGAGGCAAAGAAGGGGATGGAGGAAAAGAAGAGACTGGAGGGAGGGAAAGAAGAGACTGGAGGGAGGGAAAGAAGAGACTGGAGGGAGGGAAAGAAGAGAAAGGAAAATAAAGAAAAGGTAAAAAAGGTAAGGAAAGGAATAAAAGATAAGGGATGGAAAGAAGGGAAAGAAAAGGAAAAGAAGGGAGAGAAAAAGGGGAAGGAAAGAAATAGATGGAAGGGAAAGAAGAGGACGGAAAAGAAGGAAAGACAAGAGAGGGAAAGGAGGAAGAGAGAGGAGAAAGAAGGGATATGAGAAAGATAAAGAAAGAAGTAAGAGCAGAAAGAGAGAGAGATAGATAAGGATGGAAAAAAGACAAAGGTAAAGAATAGGGGGAAGCAGCAGAGGTAGAGAAAACACATTAGAGAAAAAGAGAAAGAGAGAGAGAATGTGAAAAGGGAAAGTAAGAGAAGGGAAAGAGAGAGGGAACAGAGACAGCAGGGAAAGAGAGAGGGAACAGAGACAGCAGGGAAAGAGAGAGGGAACAGAGACAGCAGGGAAAGAGAGAGGGAACAGAGACAGCAGGGAAAGAGAGAGGGAACAGAGACAGCACGGAAAGAGAGAGGGAACAGAGACAGCAGGGAAAGAGAGAGGGAACAGAGACAGCAGGGAAAGAGAGAGGGAACAGAGACAGCAGGGAAAGAGAGAGGGAACAGAGACAGCAGGGAAAGAGAGAGGGAACAGAGATAGCAGGGAAAGAGAGAGGGAACAGAGACAGCAGGGAAAGAGAGAGGGAACAGAGACAGCAGGGAAAGAGAGAGGGAACAGAGACAGCAGGGAAAGAGAGAGGGAACAGAGACAGCAGGGAAAGAGAGAGGGAACAGAGACAGCAGGGAAAGAGAGAGGGAACAGAGACAGCAGGGAAAGAGAGAGGGAACAGAGACAGCAGGGAAAGAGAGAGGGAACAGAGATAGCAGGGAAAGAGAGAGGGAACAGAGACAGCAGGGAAAGAGAGGGAACAGAGACAGCAGGGAAAGAGAGAGGGAACAGAGACAGCAGGGAAAGAGAGAGGGAACAGAGACAGCAGGGAAAGAGAGAGGGAACAGAGACAGCAGGGAAAGAGAGAGGGAACAGAGACAGCAGGGAAAGAGAGGGATTACCGAGACAGCAGGGAAAGAGAGAGGGAACAGAGACAGCAGGGAAAGAGAGCGGGAACAGAGACAGCAGGGAAAGAGAGCGGGAACAGAGACAGCAGGGAAAGAGAGAGGGAACAGAGACAGCAGGGAAAGAGAGAGGGAACAGAGACAGCAGGGAAAGAGAGAGGGAACAGAGACAGCAGGGAAAGAGAGGGATTACCGAGACAGCAGGGAAAGAGAGCGGGAACAGAGACAGCAGGGAAAGAGAGAGGGAACAGAGACAGCAGGGAAAGAGAGAGGGAACAGAGACAGCAGGGAAAGAGAGAGGGAACAGAGACAGCAGGGAAAGAGAGAGGGAACAGAGACAGCAGGGAAAGACAGAGGGAACAGAGACAGCAGGGAAAGAGAGAGGGAACAAAGACAGCAGGGAAAGAGAGAGGGAACAGAGACAGCAGGGAAAGAGAGAGGGAACAAAGACAGCAGGGAAAGAGAGAGGGAACAAAGACAGCAGGGAAAGAGAGAGGGAACAGAGACAGCAGGGAAAGAGAGAGGGAACAGAGACAGCAGGGAAAGAGAGAGGGAACAAAGACAGCAGGGAAAGAGAGAGGGAACAGAGACAGCAGGGAAAGAGAGAGGGAACAAAGACAGCAGGGAAAGAGAGAGGGAACAGAGACAGCAGGGAAAGAGAGAGGGAACAGAGACAGCAGGGAAAGAGAGAGGGAACAGAGACAGCAGGGAAAGAGAGAGGGAACAGAGACAGCAGGGAAAGAGAGAGGGAACAAAGACAGCAGGGAAAGAGAGAGGGAACAGAGACAGCAGGGAAAGAGAGAGGGAACAGAGACAGCAGGGAAAGAGAGGGATTACCGAGATAGCAGGGAAAGAGAGAGGGAACAAAGACAGCAGGGAAAGAGAGAGGGAACAGAGACAGCAGGGAAAGAGAGAGGGAACAGAGACAGCAGGGAAAGAGAGAGGGAACAGAGACAGCAGGGAAAGAGAGAGGGAACAGAGACAGCAGGGAAAGAGAGAGGGAACAAAGACAGCAGGGAAAGAGAGAGGGAACAGAGACAGCAGGGAAAGAGAGAGGGAACAGAGACAGCAGGGAAAGAGAGGGATTACCGAGATAGCAGGGAAAGAGAGAGGGAACAGAGACAGCAGGGAAAGAGAGAGGGAACAGAGACAGCAGGGAAAGAGAGAGGGAACAGAGATAGCAGGGAAAGAGAGAGGGAACAGAGACAGCAGGGAAAGAGAGAGGGAACAGAGACAGCAGGGAAAGAGAGAGGGAACAGAGACAGCAGGGAAAGAGAGAGGGAACAGAGACAGCAGGGAAAGAGAGAGGGAACAGAGACAGCAGGGAAAGAGAGAGGGAACAGAGATAGCAGGGAAAGAGAGAGGGAACAGAGACAGCAGGGAAAGAGAGGGATTACCGAGACAGCAGGGAAAGAGAGAGGGAACAGAGACAGCAGGGAAAGAGAGGGAACAGAGACAGCAGGGAAAGAGAGAGGGAACAGAGACAGCAGGGAAAGAGAGAGGGAACAGAGACAGCAGGGAAAGAGAGAGGGAACAGAGACAGCAGGGAAAGAGAGAGGGAACAGAGACAGCAGGGAAAGAGAGAGGGAACAGAGACAGCAGGGAAAGAGAGAGGGAACAGAGACAGCAGGGAAAGAGAGAGGGAACAGAGACAGCAGGGAAAGAGAGAGGGAACAGAGACAGCAGGGAAAGAGAGAGGGAACAGAGACAGCAGGGAAAGAGAGAGGGAACAGAGACAGCAGGGAAAGAGAGAGGGAACAGAGACAGCAGGGAAAGAGAGGGAACAGAGACAGCAGGGAAAGAGAGAGGGAACAGAGACAGCAGGGAAAGAGAGAGGGAACAGAGACAGCAGGGAAAGAGAGAGGGAACAGAGACAGCAGGGAAAGAGAGAGGGAACAGAGACAGCAGGGAAAGAGAGAGGGAACAGAGACAGCAGGGAAAGAGAGAGGGAACAGAGACAGCAGGGAAAGAGAGAGGGAACAGAGACAGCAGGGAAAGAGAGAGGGAACAGAGACAGCAGGGAAAGAGAGAGGGAACAGTGACAGCAGGGAAAGAGAGAGGGAACAGAGACAGCAGGGAAAGAGAGAGGGAACAGAGACAGCACGGAAAGAGAGAGGGAACAGAGACAGCAGGGAAAGAGAGAGGGAACAGAGACAGCAGGGAAAGAGAGAGGGAACAGAGACAGCAGGGAAGGAGAGAAGGAACAGAGACAGCAGGGAAAGAGAGAGGGAACAGAGACAGCAGGGAAAGAGAGAGGGAACAGAGACAGCAGGGAAAGAGAGAGGGAACAGAGACAGCAGGGAAAGAGAGAGGGAACAGAGACAGCAGGGAAAGAGAGAGGGAACAGAGACAGCAGGGAAAGAGAGAGGGAACAGAGACAGCAGGGAAAGAGAGAGGGAACAGAGACAGCAGGGAAAGACAGGGAACAGAGACAGCAGGGAAAGAGAGAGGGAACAGAGACAGCAGGGAAAGACAGGGAACAGAGACAGCAGGGAAAGAGAGAGGGAACAGAGACAGCAGGGAAAGAGAGAGGGAACAGAGACAGCAGGGAAAGAGAGAGGGAACAGAGACAGCAGGGAAAGAGAGAGGGAACAGAGACAGCAGGGAAAGAGAGAGGGAACAGAGACAGCAGGGAAAGAGAGAGGGAACAGAGACAGCAGGGAAAGACAGGGAACAGAGACAGCAGGGAAAGAGAGAGGGAACAGAGACAGCAGGGAAAGACAGGGAACAGAGACAGCAGGGAAAGAGAGAGGGAACAGAGACAGCAGGGAAAGAGAGAGAGAACAGAGACAGCAGGGAAAGAGAGAGGGAACAGAGACAGCAGGGAAAGAGAGAGGGAACAGAGGGTAAAAAAGTGATAGCAACAGGAAGAACAGGATGGAACAAGGGAATGGGGAGAGAGCATGAATAAAAGAGTAAAATGAGAGTGATTGTTGTTTTAGAATTAGTAGGCGGCTTTATGAACCATCCTGTAAATATTATAAATGTAGGAAATAAAACTGAATGCAGGATAAATACGTTTAGTTTCGGTGTAGATGGAGGTGCAGACGTCTTCAGTGGCCGCACACGTGACTGCAGACCCAGTACATGGTGTTTGAGTGGTACTAGTACAACTTATACAAGTGAGGGAATACCCTGCAGAAAAGACAAAAACAGTAACAATAACTACAACTCCTTACATCCGGAGGCTGAGAACAACGTGCAGCGCGTACAGGGTACCAGGGGGAGCTCTGACACACTGCAATGACCCATGCACCTTAGGCCAGTTTTATACTACAAAACTGGAGATTCCCAATAACAATGATATCGCCACCACGTCCTCCGGTCCCGGTCTTCTTCCCGCTTTCGGGGCCCGACACATCACACTGTGCTCAGCTTAACTCCGGCCGCAGCAATGCTTTTCCTCAGCCAGTGATAGGTTGAGCGGCGGTGTGGTGTGACGAGATCGGCATCAGGAAGAGGGTCAAGCCCAGGTTCAATATGGCAAACTGCTGCTCAACCTATCACTGGCTGAGGTAGGACACCACTGTGGCCAGGGATTCTTGTAACGCAGTAAGACATGTGGGGAGTGAGAGGTAAGTTAAAGGGGTACTCCCCTGCCTCAACATTCGGAACATTTTGTTTCGAACGCTGGGTGCGGGCTGCGGGGTTTGTGATGTCACCGACACGACATTGTGATGTCACTTCACACCCCCTCAATGCAAGTCTATGAGAGGGGGCGTGGCAGCTGCCCTGCCCCCTCCCATAGACTTGCATTGAGGGGGTGTGGCGTGTTGCCCAATGACGCCCGCAGCCCGAATCCAGCATTTGGAACCAAATGTTCTGAACACTGGGGCAGTGGAGTACCTCTTTAATGTTTATTATTTCAATTGCAGAAGCCCGGGTATAATGGCAAAAAAATAAATAAATAAAAATGTACCAGAAACCATGGCGGTTCCAGTTCCATTAATAAATCACAACCAAATCCCCACATGTAAACACACAAAAACCACCTACTGTTTGTTTAGATGTGTGCTAACAAGCGCCATACCGCACGGTGCTGTACGTGCCGCCAGTGTGTATTACATTGATTATGTTTGCCCTGTAATACACCAATGTATACACAAGGAGTAATGTAATTACAAGTCAGGATATACCTATTAACAACAGTAGTGTATGAGTCCATCACACACAGGCAAAGGCTATAACCTACCATCATGTTCACACAGGTTTGTTTTACCACTAAAAATAGTTATGGTTAAAAAAATAAGGTAAAAATCAGCAGGTTTTCTTATAAAAATACATTCCATTGTTGTTAGTAGAAAACCATTCATTAGGGCCCAAGAGTACCCCTTTAACTCCCCAAAGGATAGGGGAAAAGATGTCTGATGGCGGGGGTCCCGCCGCTGGGGACCCCCACAATATAGCACGCAGCGCCCACCTGTTTCTGGTCTGGAAGCGCTGGAGGGTCTGGGTCCCGACCTCGGGAACGGAAGTTCGTGACGTCACGACTCCGCCCCCGTGTGACGTCACGCCCTGTCCCCTCAATGCAAGTCCATGGGAGGGGGCGTCACGCCCCCTCCCATGGACTTGCATTGAGGGGACGGGGCGTGACGTCACACGGGGGCGCAGTCGTGACGTCACGAGCCTCCGGCACTGAACCTGATGCTCTAAACGAACGCCTGGTGCAACACGGAGATCGCAGGGTTCCCCAGCAGCGGGACCCCCGCGATCAGACATCTTATCCCCAGTCTGAGGTCCAGAATGCTCTGGATCAGGTTTTCATTAAAGGGGTACTCTGCCCCTAGACATCTTATCCCCTATTCAAAGGATAGTAGATAAGATGTCTGATCGCGGGGGGTCCGTTCGCTGGGATCTCCGGGCATTATGCTCAGAACACCAGCTTCGGGCGGCCATGTTTGTGACGCCACACTACGTCCCCTCCATTCATGTCTATGGGAGGGGGTGTGACGGCTGTTGTTGAGTCCCCCCTAAATGCGAATATTTAGAATATAGTGATATATTCATAATGATGAATATTCGTGTTTTTTATGCAAATTTAAGCAAATATTTTTTCTGTACATGTGCGCATGATATGTGTGTAGTCTCCTCTTCTATATATAGAACAATCTAACCACACACACCACGGAATGATGTATTTTAATCTTATAGCCGGCGCCGATAAGACGACTTACAGGAGTTCCTGGGGCTTGTAGGATATTTTTAAAAACACTTTTATTTAACAATGAACTTAACAAGTCAAAAGGGACAATGTCACCTTTATCTTTAGACCTTATATTTACCCCTGCCTTATGCGCTCCCGTATGGGAGAAAACGTGATGTGAACCCAGCCTAAACCGTATACTGTTTTTAAAAGTGCATACAGTTCTGTCCGTTTATATATATATATATATATATATATATATATATATATATATATATAAAAAAAACATACGTTTTTGAAAATGTTGTCCATTTTTACAATGGGAGCGGGGTTGGGTGGGGACTTTAGAATCCAAATGCGCATGTGCAAAGTAAAAACTGTATACGGTTTCCCGTATGGAACCATATACATGTGCGTTTCCCACTGACGTCAATGTTAAAAAAAACGTATGCGGTTGCAGTACGGTTTTCTAACCAGAGACAAAAACGTGGACCGGAGACAAAAATGTGGAGGTTTTTACTTTGCACATGTGCATTTGCATCCTAAAGTCCCCGCCCAACACCCCTCCCATTAAAAATGGACAACATTTTCTAAAACGTATGTTTTTTTTTTTAGAATGAAAACGGACAGAACTGTATGCACTTTTAAAAATAGTATAGAGTTACAGTATACAATTTAAAAACGCACATGGTTTACTTTTTCCCATACTGTTCCATCCGTTTTTTTTGCCATACAAGTTTCTTTAGAAAAACTGATTGAAAATAGAATGGCAAAAAGGAGATGTGAACCGAGCCGCCTTTGTCTGAGTTCTCATCATGTTTTTGCCATACTGTTGTCAATCAGTTTTTCTAAAGAAAATTGTATGGGAAAAAAAAACCGGATGGAACAGTATGGGAAAAATTAAACCGTATGCGTTTTTAAACCATATACTGTTTTTAAAAGTCCATACAGTTCCGTCCGTTTTTATAAAAAAAAACAAAAAACATACGTTTTTGAAAATGTTGTCCATTTTTAATGGGAGGGGTGTTGGGTGGGGACTTTAGGATGCAAATGCGCATGTGCAAAGTAAAAACCGTATACGGTTTCCCGTATGGAACTGTATACATGTGCGTTTCCCGTTGACGTCCATGTAAAAAAAAACTAATGCGGTTGCAGTACGGTTTTTAAACCGGAGACAAAAAAGTGGAGGTTTTGACTCTGATTTAAAAACCGTACTGCAACCGCATATGTTTTTTTTTACATGGACGTCAACGGGAAACGCACATGTATACAGTTCCATACGGGAAACCGTATACGGTTTTTACTTTGCACCTGCGCATTTGCATCCTAAAGTCCCCACCCAACGCCACCCCTCCCATTAAAAATGGACAACATTTTCAAAAACGTTTTTTTTTTTTTATAAAAACGGACGGAACTGTATGCACTTTTAAAAACAGTATACGGTTTAAAAACGCATACGGTTTACTTTTTCCCATACTGTTCCATCCGTTTTTTTTTGCCATATGGTTTTCTTTAGAAAAAACGGATTGAAAACCGTATGGCAAAAACGTAGTGTGAACCCAGCCTTATTATACAGACAATGCAGGAGATCCCAATCGTACCTGTGGATATCATGGAGGGCAGAAGGATGAAGACCACAAGGACGTACTTCATGGCTGAAGAGCGGGTCAGACAGATGTGTCCAGGTGCACGCTCTATGGATTCTAAGGCGCTGACTATTCCGAGATCGCGTCTTAATCTTAAGGTGCAGCTGAGTCCAAAGATTAAATTCTGTTCCAGTCTTCAAATATAAAGGGTGCCATGAAATATAGGTGTACTGTCAATACGGCAATACATACAAGCCATATCAGAAAGCAAACACTGAAGTCATGGTATGGAAGAACAAAGGCGTGTGGACACTTTTGATAGAAACATGAAAACCATTACATAATAGCATGACCTCTCAGTGGGCGTAGGGGCAAACAAAAAATGTAAGAAACCATTTCAGTTACACTACAGATGCATTACTTTAAAGGGGTACTCCGGTGAAAACCTTTTTTCTTTTAAATAAACTGGTGGCAGAAAGTTAAACATATTTGTAAATTACTTCTATTAAAAAATCTTAATCCTTCCAGTACTTATTAGCTGCTGAATGCTACAGAGGAAATTCCTTTCTTTTTGGAACACTGATGACATCACGAGCACAGGGCTCTCTGCTGACATCTCTGTCCATTTTAGCAACCGTGCATAGCTAGATGTAGGCTAAGGGCAGCATGGTGGCTCAGTGGTTAGCACTGCTGCCTTGCAGTGCAGGGGACTTGGGTTCAAATCCCACTAAGGACAACAATAAATAAAGTGTTATTATTATTATAATAACGTCAGCAGAGAGAACTGTGCTCGTGAGGTCATCAGAGAGCATTCCAAAAAGAAGAGGATTTCCTCTGTAGTATTCAGCAGCTAATAAGTACAGGAAGGATTAAGATTTTTTTAATAGAAGTAATTTACAAATATGTTTAACTTTCTGCCAACAGTTGATTTAAAAGAAAAAAGGTTTTCACCGGAGTACCCCTTTAATAATGATTAATAAAACTTCTTGACACACACGCATATATATATATATATATATATATATATATATTTTTTTTTTTTTATTAAGGTAAAACACAATATTTACCTGATTAAGTAAGTTTGGATCATCAGAATAAATCATAAATGTGGGATCAGCAGACCATTGACCCTTCAGATCCTTCCAATCATGATTCTCCTCTTAGCTCCAGCCTGCTGATTTATGGGGGGCTGCACAGAGATCGTGGGGGTCCCAGCTGCGGGACCCCCGCGATCAGACATCTTATCCCCTATCCCAGTGGTCTTCAACCTGCGGACCTCCAGATGTTGCAAAACTACAACTTCCAGCATGCCCGGACAGCCGTTGGCTGTCCGGGCATGCTGGGAGTTGTAGTTTTGCAACATCTGGAGGTCCGCAGGTTGAAGACCACTGCCCTATCCTTTGGATAAGGGATAAGATGTCTGGCGGCGGAGTACCCCTCTAAGGGACAACAATGTGTTGTCTCAGAAAACTCTTTAAAACCTAAAGTTTTCCGTAATTTTAAAGACTGTAAAGAGTAGAGTTAAACGAACGTTCGAAGTGTTCAGCGCGGGGCCTCAAAAAACAAATAAGCCTTAGGCAGCGTATAACTGTCAGGCTGCATTCACGCCACGTTTTTGCAATACAGTTTCCCGTATCAGGTTTTTGATGAAAAACGGATTCCTTAAAACCGGATTAAACTGTATCAAAACATGTGAAGAAATTTTAATCCGTATACGGTTTGAAAAATGATGTCCGGTTGCATCCGTTTTTTTTTGGTGAGAATACTATTGTATAATGCATATATAGTGCCCTAAGTTTGCTTATATCATCCAATATACAATTAGATCATATATATAAATAAATAATACAGTGCAAAAACAATAAATAATCAGTCTCAATATAAATAATAATAAATGATTAATAATCCATTGTGAATTAATATAATACTGATGATAATAATATGATCAATGTGTATAAACATAACAAACGAATAATACAGTGATGCCAAAAATGTGATACCTAGTAGTGTTGAGCGGCATAGGCCATATTCGAATTCGCGAATATTCGCGAATATATGGACGAATATTCGTCATATATTCGCGAATATTCGCATATTCGTTATATCCTCGTTTTATTATCGCACTTGCGAAAAGTCGCGTATGCGAAAATTAACATATATGAAAATTAGCATATACAAAATTAACATACGTGCAAATTCGCATATACGAAAATTCGCATATGCTAATTTTCGTTTATGCGAATTTTCACACGCCAGTCTCACACAGTAGTATTAGAGCCTTCTTTACACCACACAAGCTGGAAGCAGAGAGGGATGATCACTGTGATGTGTACTGTGAAAAAAAAAAAAAAAAGAATATTCGTAATTACGAATATATAGCGCTATATTCGCAAAATTCGCGAATATGCGATATTCGCGAATAATATTCGAATTGAGAATATTCGCGAGCAACACTAATACCTAGTGTAATGACTAGTGTTGCTCGCGAATATTCGCAATTCGAATATTATTCGCGAATATCGCATATTCGCGAATTTTGCGAATATAGCGCTATATATTCGTAATTACGAATATTCTTTTTTTTTTTTTTTTTTTTTCACAGTACACATCACAGTGATCATCCCTCTCTGCTTCCAGCTTGTGTGGTATAAAGAAGGCTCTAATACTACTGTGTGAGACTGCCGGACTAAAATTCGCATATGCGAAAATTAGCATATACTACTTTTCGCACATGCGAGTTTTTGCGTATGCGAATTTTGTATATGCTAATTTTCGTATATGCGAAAATAAAACGAGAATATTACGAATACGCGAATATATGACGAATATTCGTCCATATATTCGCGAATATTCGCGAATTCGAATATGGCCTATGCCGCTCAACACTAGTAATGACCTATATCCCAAATTCAGAAAGCATTGAGCAGCCTAACCTAACTAATTCACACATAATAACCACCCTCACTAGATGTATTCGCCGACAGGTAAGTATCTAGTAGTCATATTACGATATATACCTAATCAATATCATATTCTACATATCAGATAAAGAAAAATATATATTAGTTCAACACCGGCTACTATAAAGTATGTATATACTTCAAATCATGATATAAGCAAACTTAGGGCACTATATACGCATTATACAATAGTATTCTCACACATTTATGCACTATCTTTACATATCTATGCACTGTAGTATGTAGGAATTGACATAGAATACGTAGAACATAAGATATTTAGAGCAGTAGACTGTCCTCCTTAATAGTGTTGAGCGGCATAGGCCATATTCGAATTCGCGAATATTCGGACGAATATTCGTCATATATTCGCGAATATTTGCTATTCGTAATGCTCTCATTTTATTTTCGCATACGCGAAAATCCCCCTGCGAACATTCGCGTATGCGAAACTTAACATATACAAAAATTAGCATAAGCAAAAAATCGCATGTGCGAAAATTAGCATATGCTAATTTTCGCATATGCGGAAATTCACACACCAGTCTCACACAGTAGTATTACAGCCTTCTTTACACCACACAAGCTGGAAGCAGAGAAGGATGATCACTGTGATGTGTACTGTGTAAAAAAAAAAAAAAAAAAAAAAAACGAATATTCGTAATTACGAATATATAGCGCTATATTCGCGAATATTCGTGAATATGCGATATTCGCGAATAAAATTCGTATTGCGAATATTCGTGAGCAACACTACTCCTTAACACATTTATATAAGAGTTTCAGTAACAACTATATTTCCCCACGCAAGCGCAGTTAGAACAGTCATCATGATCGGAGTATAAGTGCGAGAACATGCGCACTAGCGAGAGCCGCAGCGAGTTAAAACTTAAGTGAGGCAGATAGACAACAGCGATGTTTAGTAAGCCTTAGTGCGCAAGCGCGGCACGATGTTACACGGCCGGCCCTACAGTATGACGTAGCGCTCCCGAAGGACGTAGAGAGATGAGGTCAGTACATGTGATATATTCCCATTGGTGATCCAGGAGGGTATGACCTGGGATATGGTTGTGGATCCTTATGAGGGATTGGAGCAATCTTAGGATGCATGGGATAGGTGACGGGAAGCTGTCGCCGAGTGATGATGTTTGGGGCACTGTCTATAAATAGCCCCTGCCACCATTTTGTAGTGTTGTTGCCACAGTTTGCCTCTTGAAAACGCCGTGGAGACGGCGAAACATGTAGAGGCGGCAATCTAGTGTTTTTAGCTGGTGTCAGAGTAGGCGCACAGGGCTACTGCAGAACCCTTGACAGTGGAGCAATGATGCTCAGATCTTACAAGCACTAACCTACCTGACATCTCATTTTTAATATTCACCTCACTGGGTTTATATTAATTTTATTTTAACTGGATACATAATAAAAGTTATGTTTTAGGGGGTACTATTTAGAGGTGTTTTGCACCCCAGGCTACGGCCTTGGGGTTAGGTAATTAGTTGTCAAATCCGTATAAGACACAAAACGGACTTAACCGGATGATGCGTTTGACATACGGTTTACTATGTTAAGTCAATGCATACGGTTTTCTATACGGTTCCGTACGGTTTTTTAACTTGAAACAGTATACGGGAACTATATAGCAAAAACGTGGTGCGCATGCAGGCTTAGGCAGCGTCTAGCCCTGTATAACTCTGCATAAGAGCTCTATAGCCCTGTATAACTCTGCATAAGAGCTCTATAGCCCTGTATAACACTGCATAAGAGCTCTATAGCCCTGTATAACACTGCATAAGAGCTCTATAGCCCTGTATAACTCTGCATAAGAGCTCTATAGCCCTGTATAACACTGCATAAGAGCTCTATAGCCCTGTATAACTCTGCATAAGAGCTCTATAGCCATGTATAACTCTGCTAGATAACCTAGAAATGCATTCAAGTAGTTTTAAAGTGGTTTTAAAGGGGTTATCCAGGAAAAAACTTTTTTTTATATATCAACTGGCTCCAGAAAGTGAAACAGATTTGTAAATTACTTCTATTAAAAAATCTTAATCCTTTCAGTACTTATGAGCTTCTGAAGTTAAGGTTGTTCTTTTCTGTCTAAGTGCTCTCTGATGACACCTGTCTCGGGAAACGCCCAGTTTAGAAGAGGTTTGCTATGGGGATTTGCTTCTAAACTGGGCGGTTTCCGAGACACGTGTCATCAGAGAGCACTTCGACAGGAAAGAACAACCTTAACTTCAAAAGCTCATAAGTACTGAAAGGATTAAAACATTTTAATAGAAGTAATTTACAAATCTGTTTAACTTTCTGGAACCAGTTGATATATAAATAAAAGTTTTTTCCTGGATAACCCCTTTAAGGCTAAGTTAATGTCAAAGTTATTTAAACTTGCGGTAACCCATGGTAACTAACAGCTTGTTTAAAAACACACTGCGCTAGCGGATCTTGTATGTTATTTTTAAACACAAAAAGGGTGCATAAAGTATCCCTGGTTGTTGGCAGATGCCTGTCGGTGTTTAACAAATGGTTCCATAAAGTTAAGCATATTTGTAAATTACTTCTATTAAAAAATCTTAATCCTTCCAGTACTTATCAGCTGCTGTGTGCTCCACAGTAAGTTCTTTTCTTTTTTGAATTTATTTTCTGTCTGACCACAGTGCTCTCTGCTGACACCCCTGTCTGTGTCAGGAACTGTCCAGAGTAGGAGAAAATGCCCATAGCAAACCTATGCTGCTCTGGACAGTTCCTGACATGGACAGAGGTGTCAGCAGAGAGCATAAATTCACCGGGGTCACCAAATTAGAAGAGAGTCTAACCAGACAGGGGAGGAATCCAGCCAGCATTTGGCTGCATTCACACCACGACTGCAGCCTACAGTTGCCGGATCCAGCTGGGGAGGGGAAAACCGGGCGCTCCCGTATCCCAGCCGGACCAGCACTGAAATCCACTCACTTTAATGAGCCGACTGGAATCAAACAGTGACTCTAGTCGGCTCATTTCTGCCACATATTCGGTTTTGTGACCGGACCTAAAACTGTAGTGCACTATGATATGCCACCTCTACAGAGAGATTGAAAAATATGTAAGGCAACACAAAATTACAATGGATCCTAGTAGAATATTGAAAACAATTCTAACAGACTGTATGTCGCTTATCATCTATATAGGCGCCACTTTTACCTATAAATATGAGAGGTGTGTTGAAAAATAAACATTCCCATGTGTTATACTGTACAGTGACGGGAAGGATCATATCTGAAGGCAAATATGTGAGTCACGACTGGAGATCGAATCAGAAGGAAATGTTATTTCTAAGTATGACGTTGGTAAGAGCAAGGAATGTCCAGCGCGGATGTCAAGCAATACGAAAATGTATTCAGCCATAACACCAAACGATGACAAGTGACGCGTTTCGGCCGCAATCAACGGCCTTAGTCTTGGACAACCCCTTTAAGTCAGTATCGATATATATGACTAAGGGTTACATTTGTTGTAGCAGGCATTGCATGATGATATTTTTAGTCTCAGTCCTGCCCTGGTGTCAGGGTACCTACAACTTATCCAATAGATGGGTTCTCCGTGAAATAGGGTCTAATACTTGAGCAATAAGGTGATCTCAGGGTCTTATCAGGGTGTCCTACTGCCCTTCCTTGGTATGGATCAGAAGGAAGTTGTATCTGGATGTGGGTCTTAATGATCTACTCACAGTTGGAAACCACGAATGCCTGGAAAAGCAGCACAGCACAGGACCCCAAAACACAAGGACGTGTCCTTCACCATTCATGTCTTTTATACGTCTCTTCAGCTGTATTTGGGAATGCCTTTAACAACTCTTAGACTATCCTATACTTTACCAGTACTCTGCAGTGCTGCTGATCGTTAAAGGGGTACTCCGCCCCTAGACATCTTATCCCCTATCCAAAGGATAGGGGATAAGATGACTGATCGTTGGGTTCCCGCTGCTGTGGACCCCCGCGATCTCTCCTGCAGCACCGTGTCATCTGCTGCACCCTGCCTCCCTCCCATAGACTTGTATTGTGGGGGCTTCAGGTACCAAGCTCCTCTTTTTAGTTTTTCATTGTTTTTTGTATTTGAAGATCAATATATATATATATTTTTTTTTGGTCAATGCAACTGAATGAAAGCTGTATTTGCATTAGCAATTTTGGGGCACATAGGAATAAAGTAACAAATAAATAATTTTTAAAGAGGGTTGATTTAAAGGGGTATTCCAGGCAAAAACTTTTTTTATATATATCAACTGGCTCCGGAAAGTTAAACAGATTTGTAAATTACTTCTATTAAAATTTTTTAATCCTTCCAATAGTTATTAGCTTCTGAAGTTTTCTGTCTAACTGCTCAATAGTGTTGCTCACGAATATTCGCAATTCGAATATTATTCGCGAATATCGCATATTCGCGAATTCGCGAATTTCGCGAATATAGCGCTATATATTCGTAATTACGAATATTCTTTTTTTTTTGTTTTGTTTTTCACAGTACACATCACAGTGATCATCCCTCTCTGCTTCCAGCTTGTGTGGTGTAAAGAAGACTCTAATACTACTGTGTGAGACTGGCGTGCGAAAATTCGCATATACGAAAATTAGCATATGCGAATTTTCGCATATGCGAATGTTCGCATATGTTAATTTTGTATATGCTAATATGCACATATGATAGTTTTCGCATACGCGAATGTTCGCATACGCGAAAATAAAACGGGAATATAACGAATATGCGAATATTCGCGAATATATGACGAATATTCGTCCATATATTCGCGAATATTCGCGAATTCGAATATGGCCTATGCCGCTCAACACTACTGCTCAATGATGATGTCACGTCCCGGGAGCCGTGCATGATGGGAGAATATCCCTTGCATGATGGGAGAATATCCCCATAGGAGCAGGACAGCTCCCGGGACGTGAGTCATCAGAAAGCAGTTAGACAGAAAACAACAACTCAACTTCAGAAGCTAATAACTATTGGAAGGATTAAGATTTTTTAATAGAAGTAATTTACAAATCTGTTTAACTTTCCAGAGCCAGTTGATATATGTATATAAAAAAAGTTTTTGCCTGGAATACCCCTTTAAAAAGTGGGTCTCCAGGACTAGAAAACATGTCCCTTGCAGCTCTATTCAATTGAAGTGCATGGAGACGAGTTGTAACACTACCCAACACAGCCTGAGAACAAGGGTGGTGCTGTTTTTAAATGAAAACATCTATTTTTATCTAATCTAGGGTAACCCCTTTACCATTTTTTTTCAATTGGGGGAGTTGAAGCAGTGATCATTTTTGATCACTTACAAAGTAGATAGTAGAATGCTGTTCATAGTTACACTGATCCGCTATGCACTATGCAGTCATGCTACATCAATGACCACATGCATCAGCATCCTGCTGCTTTTATACTCACCCAGTGCCAGAAGGTGTAAACTAGACCATACTATAGAGGGGCAGGGAGTCTGGTGATAGGAGTCCCTGCACCTGTATGTACTAAACATTAAGGAGGGACCAAGAAAACTTTTGCTATTGACCTGTTATGTACTCATCATGTCACAAGATGTTCCTTCATACCTATTTATTTTGTTTGCAGGTGAAATTGACTTTTCAGATTAATTTAATTACGATTAAAACCCAGCAAATAAACCAAAGCAGTCTATTCAGTTTTTCCTGCCAACGAGGAAATACATCATCTATATACCCGTTCCACATATTCCTGGAATACCGGTACTGAGATATTTCCTCATCTGTTTATGTTGATTTTTCTCAGAATCCCAAGTGTAAAAAAATACACAATGGGACAGCGGTCAGGTGTACAGCAAAAATTAAGTGAAAGAGAGGGAAAAAGCCCTACTTAGTGCCAGCGTAACATCCTTACCAGGAAGGTCCCACATAGGAACCTAACCTGCAGTCCCTAGTAAATCCCTGACAAAATTAGGGGCACACTTTTACTTATCACAGGGGCATACAGGCAGGTGCCAACCAAAACAGAAACCAAATGAAAATGAGTAATATACAGATAGTAATCCCTGCACAAGATAAAGCCACTTGTTGTAAAATGTAAATACCAGGACAATAGTCTATTGGCACATCCGGGGTAGAGATCAGCGCAGACCTAGAACTAGCCCCAACCACTGTCGCTACCTACTAAGATGATTTGCCCTAAATGGCAGCCCCCAACCAGCTGACAGTCCCTATGCTGGAGTGCTGGGATGTCAAGCGGTAGCAAACAGTCCAGGTCAATAACATACCTGCAAAAACAGTACCAAATCAGAAGACAAAGGGTTAACAAGAAAAAGCCAGAGGGTCAGAACCAAGGGGCAGAGTAGTACAATACCAGAGACAAAACAGAGTAAGGACAGGCAAAGGTCAAATCTAGAGAGCAAAGTACAGTACAAAGTCAGCAGGCAGGAGAAAAGTCAGGAAACAGTCTAAAGGAAAGGTCACAGTAGGTCAGAACGGTGTAAGAATGCAAAGAATAGGAACGCTAGTAACGGAACAAACCACAATCACCACAAGCTGAACAGCAGATCAGTTTTAATCTCCCGCTACCTGGAAGTGTAAGCGTATTAATTTATACAACCATGAAAGATTATATCTTTAATATCATAATGTACAAGTCATGTGCTGGGAGTTGTAGTTTTGAAACATCTGGAGGTCTGCAGGTTGAAGACCACTGCGGCCTTTGTCATCATCCAGACCCCCCCCCCCTTTAGTTTTCTATTCACCTCCCCTCAGTGGGAAGGAAGGGCGAGCTGGTCCAGGCCATCTATGCTGCAGGGACCGTCCGGGGGGAGGGTTAGTCGTTCCGGGCTGTCCATTTTAACCAGGAGGCCCTCTTCTCCGCTCCGGGTCGGCCCCGGACTAGTGACGTTGCCTTAACGACGACGCACAGGGACGTCCCTGCGCATGAACATCCCTGTGCGTCATCGTCAAGGCAACGTCACTAGTTTGGGGGCCGGCTCGGAGCGGAGAAGAGGGCCTCCCGGTGAAAATGAACAGCCCGGAACGACTAACCCTCCCCACCCTGCAGCATAGATGGCCCACACCAGATCACCCTTCCAGGAGGTGAGTAGAAAACTAAAGGGGGGTCTGGATGATGACGAAGGCCGATTGACAGGCGGTGATGATGATGATGACGGGTTGTGAAAATGACAGGGTGATGATGACGGGGGTGATAATGACAGGGTGATGATGACGGGGGGTGATGATGACGAGGGATGAAAATGACAGGGTGATGATGACGGGGGGGGGGGTGAAAATGACAGGGTGATGATGACGGGGGGTGAAAATGACAGGGTGATGATGACGGGGGGTGAAAATGACAGGGTGATGATGACGGGGGGTGAAAATGACAGGGTGATGATGACGGGGGGGGTGATGATGACGAGGGGTGAAAATGACAGGGTGATGATGACGAGGGGTGAAAATGACAGGGTGATGATGATGGGGGTGATGATGACGGGGTGAAAATGACAGGGTGATGATGACGAGGGGTGAAAATGACAGGGTGATGATGACGGGGGGTGAAAATGACAGGGTGATGATGACGGGGGGTGAAAATGACAGGGTGATGATGACGGGGGGGGGGGGTGAAAATGACAGGGTGATGATGACGAGGGGTGAAAATGACAGGGTGATGATGATGGGGGTGATGTTGACGGGGGTGAAAATGACAGGGTGATGATGACGAGGGGTGAAAATGACAGGGTGATGATGACGGGGGTGATAATAACAGGGTGATGATGACGGGGGTGATGATGACAGGGTGATGATGACGGGGGTGATGATGACGGGGGTGATGATGACAGGGTGATGATGATGAGGGTGTTAATGATGGGGGTCTGGATGATGACAGGGGGGGATGATGTATTTTCCACCCTAGGCTTATAGTTGAATCAATAACTTTTCCTGGGTTTTTGAGGTGAAATTAGGGGCCTCGGCTTATATTTGGGTCGGCTTATACTCGAGTATTATACGGAATGCTGAAAATCCCTAATTTGCACAAATGATATGTTGCAGCGGATTTTTAGTGGCCACATGCTAGGCTTTCTTTGCATCAGTATCTTTCTATTGGTGTCTGTTTAAGGCTACTTACACTCTGCGGTTATGACACGGCAGTGTGACGGGCGTCATTGTTGTCAGGGAGAATAGCGGGAGAAAAATTACTGCAAGAGCCGTCTTTTTCTCCCGCTGATCCCATCAAAAAATAACGGGTCCCGGCTGCCCCCTTCATAGTAAATAGCCTCACCAGGCGTTATGTATACAGTGTGGCTTATGAAGTATGATGTTTAATTCCTCATTTATATCAGAGGAACTATTCATATTGCATAATTTGGCTATCCCAGCTGCTCCTCCCTCCTCCCTGACAAACAGGCTGGAAGGGCCCAGGAAGCCATGTTTCCACCATGTGGGGGGGGGGCCTGTTTATTTTTCAGAACCAGATATTTCATTTAACTCTTTGCAATCAGTTTATGTGACATTCAAAGAAAAGATCAGGAAACACACAGGATAATGATGCCAGCTTTTTATTGCAGAATTTCATTAATAAAGCTCAAAATTATTTGTTATGATTCAGAAAGTGAAAGCGAAAGTAAACCTGCTAAGTTATCCATTTATAGTTATTCTTTCTATTCCTTGCCCCCTCATGAAACACATTTACCTTCTTTCTAAAAATGGCGACAGGCCTTTCATATTTAAGGGGGTAAACTTTTTTTTTAATCAACTTGTGCCAGAAAGTTAAACAGATTTGTAAATTATTTCTATTAAAAAAAAATCTTAATCCTTCCAGTACTTATTAGCTGCTGAATACTACAGAGGAAATTATTTTCTTTTTGGAACACAGAGCTCTCTGCTGACATCACGAGCACAGTGCTCTCTGCTGACATCTCTGTCCATTTTAAGAACTGTCCAGAGCAGCATATGTTTGCTATGGGGATTTTCTCCTTCTCTGGACGGTTCTTAAAATGGACAGAGATGTCAGCAGAGAGCACTGTGGTCATGATGTCAGCAGAGAGCTCTGTGTTCCAAAAAGAAAAGAATTTTCCTCTGTAGTATTCAGCAGCTAATAAGTACTGGAAGGATTAAGATTTTTTTTATAGAAATAATTTACAAATCTGTTTAACTTTCTGGCACCAGTTGTTAAACTGTACCCCTTTAAGACTTGACGGATGTGGAGCTCTGCGTAAATTGAAAAGCTATAAAGATATGATATGAAATTGATCACCGCAGCAAAAAATATTTGTTTATATAAACAATTATGTGATTTTTTTCCTTTTAAATTTTTTTTTTCCAGAATCATCTTTAGATTTAACAATCAGTAGAATATTTCTGGGGATCGCCTTGATTCAGCTTCTCAGTTCCCCTGTTTGAATTTGTTTTCGATTCACGGGGAAAGTTTAATTTTTTCCTCGTCCTTCTCTTGGTCACTCGGAGGTTTAGGGGGGGTATCCGTACATTTAAAAATGGCTAAATCAAGTGCTCTGACTCCGATCAGCTGGGTTAGGTCTAACTGGCATCCAAGGGTAGACATACATCCTTTGGCCGCATACCTGATCTTCTCACCGTCTGATTTGAAGGAAAACAAACAAAAAAAACATATTACAATCAATTTAGGAATCAATATCCTATAATTCATTTTCTATATTATTATTATTTTTTTTTTTTTGCTTTTTCTTTGCTTGTTGTGTACTGATTGGACATTCCAACATTTCCAGTTTTTTTTTGCTTTTCTCAGCACAGAATTTAGGATCTTTTTAAATAAAGAGTTGACATTCAACTGAATAATTGTCAATGTTAAAGGGGTACTCCGGTGGAAAAAAAAATTGTAAAACAGATTTATAAATGAATTCGATTAAAAAATCTTAACCCTTCCAGTACGTATCAGCTGCTCTATGCTCCCCAGAAAGTTCTTTTCTTTTTTGAATTACTTTTCTGTCTGCCCACAGTGCTCTCTGCTGACACCTCAGTCTGTCTCAGGAACTGTCCAGAGCAGGAGCAAATTCCCATAGCAAACCTCCACTGCCCTGGACAGTTCCTGACACGGACAGAGGTGTCAGCAGAGAGCACTGCGGTCAGGCAGAAAAGAAATTCAAAAAGGAAAGAACTTCCTGTGGAGCATACAGCAGCTGATAAGTACTGAAAGGGTTAAGGTTTTTACAACGGAAGTAATTTACAAATCTGTTTACCTTTCTGGCACCAGTTGATTTAAAAAAAAAAAAATTGTTTTCCACCGGAGTACCCCTTTAAAAAGGTACTCCGGGTAACTGAACTTTTTAGTCACAGGATAAAGGATAAGTGTCTGATCCCAGCCATCGGACCCCCGTGACCTACTGTACAGGTCAACATCTACTTACTTGTCCTTGGCACACTCCGACCTCTACGTTTTTGGACGGACGCAAGTGATGGCCCGCTAAGCCAATCACCGGTTGAGGCGGGACATTGTTGCAGCCGGTGATTGGCTGAGGGGGCCGTCACTTGCTTCCGTCCAAGAAGGTGGGGACTGGATGGCGTAGAGGACATGTAAGTAGCCAAGCCCCGATGCAGGAGATCGGACACTCATCCCCTATCTTAGGGATAGGGGGATAAGTATCTAAAAAGTTCAGTTCCCTGGACAATCCCTTTAATGGCCCTTTAGAGAATTTTTATAAATTTGCCAAAATCAGATGTGTGTGAATTACCTGGCAGCTCAACATCCGCAGCAAAGTTTAAGCATTTGTCATCTTTCCCTCGACACACCGTCATTCCGTCACCTTTACATTCTTCCACAGTGCCTCCCACATAGCAGCTTGGACATACAACTCCATTGGGCTCATCATATTCTGGCACTAAGTAATAGTTAAAAACATTTTTTTTAAATGAAAGTGTTAGATAAAGCGGGGAGAAGCGCACTGCAGCACACACTTTAATCCCTGGCTCGGCACTTAGTCTGATTGCAGTACCAGGCACAGCCTGTGGACAGATGTGATGCTGTTTCTGATAAATAGGAACCGTATATTTGTAATCGTGTGCAACCTTTAATGAGGAAACATTTACTAAATTCTCTTGCAAGGGGTTCAAGTAAGTTAAAGGGGTATTTCGGGCAAAAACATTTTATCCCCTATCCAAAGGATAGGGGATAGGATGTCTGATCGCGGGGGGGGTCCGCTGCTGAGACCTCCAGCGATCTCCCTGCAGCATCCGCATTCTATGCGGGTGCCGAATCTCCAGTTTCGGAAACCTCCGGGTTTCCGGGACTGGGGACGTGACGTCACGCCACGCCCCCTCCATTCATGTCTATGGGAGGGGGCGTGACGGCAGTCACGCCCCCCTCCCATAGACATGAATGGAGGGGGCGTGGCGTGACGTCACGTCCCCAGTCCCGGAAACCCCGAGGTTTCCGAAACTGGAGATTCAGCACCCACAGAGAATGCGGCAGCGGGCCCTCGGGCTCAGACATCTTATCCCCTATCCTTTGGATAGGGGATAAAATGTTTTTGCCCGGAATACCCCTTTAAATACATAGACCAGCATTCCCAACATTTCGAGGAAATTTGAAATTTTTGGAGACTCAGTATCAGATAAACCAATGTCCACTCCCTTCCCTTTAAATGGGCACTGTCAGATTCAAAAACTTTTTATATGTTGTACATCTTGGCAAAACATTAAACTTTCTAATATACTTCATAAGAAAATTTGTATCTCCTTTTTATAGAAATCAAGGCTTATATAAAAGACCAAAAAGGGTCCCCATACTATCCAGAACATAGTCCTGTGTGGTGGCAGCAGCATCATCTGTGCTTTAGTTGGGACAAAGTTCAGGAAGCGAGGGCGGGACTAGCACTCCTCTGTGCTCACGCCTGTCCTATCAGACTGCAGCATGAAAACAGAGAGGAGGGGGTTACAGAGCAGTCTGCAGTGATTGGATGGAGGGACACAGCACAGCAGACTCAGGGAGGAAGTGAATGCATGGTGAGTGAGGGCGGGCTCAGTGCATTCCTTGGACAGGCCCCTGCCCGAGCAGTGGATGTTAGATTGAGTAAGCAGCAGAACAGAGGGATTTGTGAACAATATGCAGAAGCTAGACATATAAAAAGATATGAAAAGAACCTGTATGACCGGGTGAGTTACACATAGAAGCAATATTTTTTTCTGTGATATGACAGGTACGCTTTAAAGGTCAAACAGTATGAAATACCTAAAGGGCATGTATCACACACCTAACCTGTTTCTATTTTCTGATAGATTTTTTTTTTTATGTAATTTTTTTTACATTATTATGGGGGCAGCATTTAGAAATATGCTTTACAGCAAGCTCCAAAAAGAGAGGCAACAAAAGACTGAAGCTGTCTTGGTCTGCCGATTGGTATGAGTAGGAAAGGTTTCTGAACATGCTCAGTGACCTTTGCAAATGTCATTCTAGGGGAAGGGGAAGGCTGAACTGTAAGCATCTGCTAAAAAGTACCGTATTTTTTGCCGTATAAGACGCACTTTTTCTCCCCCAAAACTGGGGGGAAAAAGTCGGTGCGTCTTATACGGCGAATACACCCCTATCGCGGCGGTCCCTGTGGCCATCAACGGCCGGGACCCGCGGCTAATACAGGACATCACCGATCGCGGTGATGCCCTGTATTAACCCTTCAGACGTGGCGATCAAAACTGACCGCCGCGTCTGAAGGGAAAGTGACACTAACCCGGCTGTTCAGTCGGGCTGTTCGGGACCACCACGATTTTACCGCGGCGGTCCCGAACAGCCCGACTGAATAGCTGGGTTTGTGCTTACAGGACACCGGGAGGGACCTTACCTGCCTCCTCGGTGTCTTCTCCGTTCAGGGATCCCCTGTATGGCCGGCGCTCTCCTTCCTCGTCATCAACGACGTGATGGCGGCGATGGAGAGCGAGGATACCCGGCCGGCAGCAGAGACGTTCCGGA